>NC_091176.1:28369651-28447151 GCF_040958095.1 Procambarus clarkii
AACTAACAACAAAGGATTATTTACGAAATCAGAGAAGCCTCGAACAAGAATATTGGAACGTGCGCGAGGGAAGGACGCGGGCACAGACAGCCCCAGACGACTGTCCTCTCTCTCGAGGGGCATAATAATGTGCATTTCATCTTATAACCTACACCTTTGTGCAGGTACAGAGGCGGTCAAGCTCACCACTGAGACAAGTCTCATACAATCTACGACTTTTCATGAGTTCGTCTTCATTGTCTCAGAGATATCCTGAGGGTGTTCATGAGCTTCACGTGTCCTACAGAGGAGAACTCGACGCCTCTCATCAGGGGTTAATGCCTGAGAAAGGGACCTAAATAAAGACCATTACAATCCCCTTCGCCGCCGCCCTCCCACTCCCCCTCCCCTTTCCACACCCATTTCCAAGCCACTCCCCATAAAGTGTGCGCTCAGTCGCTCATGGCATGTGAGGAATTAATCAGCTTCCGGTTCATGGGCCCATTTCCTCACAATTTATGAACCGAGCGCTTTGTCCTTGTCAAGGGCCGCAGGAGAATTGCTGTGTTGGAAGAGTTTTATATTTCATTTATTTTATTCTTATGGTACTTGTTTCTACTTAAAATATTCTGCAGTTCTTATGTGCTTGTGAAGACGAGAGAGAGAGAGAGAGAGAGAGAGAGAGAGAGAGAGAGAGAGAGAGAGAGAGAGAGAGAGAGAGAGAGAGAGAGAGAGAGAGAGAGAGAGAGAGAGAGAGAGAGAGAGAGAGAGAGAGAGAGAGAGATAGAGAGAGAGAGAGAGAGAGAGAGAGAGAGAGAGAGAGAGAGAGAGAGAGAGAGAGAGAGAGAGAGAGAGAGAGAGAGAGAGAGAGAGAGAAGGAGACAGAGAGAGAAGGAGAGAGAGAGAGAAGGAGAGAGAGAGAGAAGGAGAGTGAGAAAGGAGAGAGAGAGAAGGAGAGAGAGAGAGAAGGAGAGTGAGAAAGGAGAGAGAGAGGGAGAGAGAGAGGGGGAGAGAGAGAAGGAGAGAGAAAAGGAGGCAGGCAGAGTGAGACAGACTGACAAAGAAGGGGAAAAAAATTAAGTTTTTGCTACATGTTAAGGGATGGTCTTGTGTGAGGAGAGGATTGGGTCTTGGGGCGCGGGCTGGGGGAGTGAACGTCAAGTGGCGCCCTACAGGTGTTCTTTGTGTGTGGTGTTAGTGGTGCAGCTCTGACAGGCACTTGTCACTGGGGACGACGCCCCCTTCCCCTCCCCCTCCCCGTACCATTCCACCTAGGCTAATGGTGCTTACCTAACAATGCCTACGGGACAGTGAGATCCGGCTTTTACCTGAGGCTGAGGCGGCGACGATCGCCATCCTCCAGCACTGAGTGCCAGAGGAGTACTCGCCCGTGGCACAGGGCCAAAGGTAGCCGTCCACCGTCTCCCTGAGCCAGGCCGGTGAGGGTGCCTACAGGGCCTACTGTGTGGCACCTCAAATACACTTTCCACAGCTTAGTAAATTAGAGGTGTGTCAGCATTGTATATCACCTCTCCCATCCCATTCTCTCCCATGGTATATCCCCTTCTCTCCCATGGTTTATCAACTTTTCTCCCACTGTATATTATCTTCGCTTGCAGGGTAAATCACCTCTCCATGATATATAAGAGTTCATGAGACAGAACCACTCCCATGGTATTTCAGCTTCTCTCCCATGGTACATTGCCTGGTATCCCATGGTATGTTGCCTGGTATCCCATGGTATATTGCCTGGAATCCCATGGTATACCATCTTCTCTTTCATGGTATATCACCTCTCCCATGGTATGTCACCTTCCGTCCCATGTTGCACCACCTTGTCTCCCATGGTACATCAGGGGTGTGAGACCACGTTGTCCCTCCCTCAGCTTCCCGTCCATCAGACTGAGAGACCAACAACACTTTTCACTGTCAATCTGTCTGTCACATCTTGAAGCCTGTCCTATTTTTCTCTACTTCCTCCTCCTCCTCCTCATATGTTTTGCCCCTTAAATGCCTTCATTCTCCGCTATCTCTGACGTTATTCCTTGTTATTTGACTCCTCTTTATTCCTTATATTTCTATACTTATTCGTTCCTTTCCATTTCCTTGTGCTCTTTTCCTATGTGCCTCACGGAAGCACCAACAGTTTAGTTAAACAGTCAGATGTTGGAGCAAGATATTTCCGCGAGGAAAGACAGACAAAAAGTTTAGGGAAATGACGAAATTTATCTATTGCTTTTTTCTTGATTTCCCCTAGTAGGAGGATGTGGGGAACATTCCCTGCCTAACGGGGAGGATGTGGGGAACATTCCCTGCCTAACGGGGAGGATGTGGGGAACATTCCCTGCCTAACGGGGAGGATGTGAGTAATATTCCCTCTCTAGCGGGGAAGAATGTGAGTAATATTCCCTCTCTAGCGGGGAAGAATGTGAGTAATATTCCCTCTCTAGCGGGGAAGAATGTGAGTAATATTCCCTCTCTAGCGGGGAAGAATGTGAGTAATATTCCCTCTCTAGCGGGGAAGAATGTGAGTAATATTCCCTCTCTAGCGGGGAAGAATGTGAGTAATATTCCCTCTCTAGCGGGGAAGAATGTGAGTAATATTCCCTCTCTAGCGGGGAAGAATGTGAGTAATATTCCCTCTCTAGCGGGGAAGAATGTGAGTAATATTCCCTCTCTAGCGGGGAAGAATGTGAGTAATATTCCCTCTCTAGCGGGGAAGAATGTGAGTAATATTCCCTCTCTAGCGGGGAAGAATGTGAGTAATATTCCCTCTCTAGCGGGGAAGAATGTGAGTAATACTCCCTCTCTAGCGGGGAAGAATGTGAGTAATGTTCCCTCTCTAGCGGGGAAGAATGTGGGGGCAATATGCCGTCCTAGCAGGACACAATGTGAGGGCAATAACGACAGACAGAGACGAAGGTCAATGGCCACTACCAGCTTGGCCAGGGGACTGTCCAGGCTACGGGCTTTAAGGGCGATACTCCGGTGACAACACCGTGCACAACACGACCTTAGGGACCTTGAGGGACACGTTTTCCTGACCGAGGGGAGGGAGGGAAGGGAGGGGAGGAGGGATTAGAAAGGGGGGGAGGGGTAGGAGGGAGGGAGACAGGGAAGGAGGGAAGGGTTAATATGAAGGACTTACATATTCTGGTCAATATCGCCAACAATTACCAATTTAACCCAGTCGGTTAACCCATATTTAACCCAGGGAGCCGGTCGGCCGAGCGGACAGCACGCTGGACTTGTGATCCTGTGGTCTTGGGTTCGATCCCAGGCGCCGGCGAGAAACAATGGGCAGAGTTTCTTTCACCCTATGCCCCTGTTACCTAGCAGTAAAATAGGTACCTGGGTGTTAGTCAGCTGTCACGGGCTGCTTCCTGGGGGGTGGAGGCCTGGTCGAGGACCGGGCCGCGGGGACACTAAAAAAAAAGCCCCGAAATCATCTCAAGATAACCTCAAGATTAACCCAACTTACTATGAAACAAGTCTCCAACCCCAGACAGTAACGAGGCACTCTCAGTGACGTCGATGACATCTTGTCAACTTACTCTATCACTCTTCCACTGTTCCTCTTGTTGTTCTCTCCTCTAATTCTTTCACTCTGAACAACTCTATCTGTCGTACCCGTACGTCGCCTTGCGCACGGTGCTGGACACTGTGTGTGTGGTTAATATTTGACGATGAGTGAAACCTTGCATGATGTGCCATACACACCTGGTGTGTTGTACACTCATGCCTCAGGTGTCACTCTGCTACACTCTCCTGTGCCTCCGCTACACTCTTCTGAATATAAAATGGTCTGGTCTGAGTCCATAAGTTTTAAGCATTTTCCAATTATTGGTGTTCACAAATATTGACGTGTAAAAGTATGTTCAGAAGGCGTAACAAACTGCTCCGCCTCACTCGTCTAAATATATGTTTTACCAAACATTTTGGGTCTCTAATTAGGGTTTGTATACGGCTGCATTCGGAATATTTTCATTATCTGTTTTCGATATACTTATTATAGAGTGGCATGGCTTGGGGGGGGGGGGTATACTGAGAGCGGTGGCATGTGTGTGTGGGGGGGTATACTAAGAGCGGTGGCATGTGTGTGTTTCTAGTTTGTCATATATTTCACTAGTTTCTCATATATGCTTCCAGAGTGAGTAGAATTTTTTCTCAATGTCTGATTATGACGAAAAAACAACAAAAGTACGAATAAACCAGAGGAATTGTCTAAAAAGTGGCCATTAGAGTTTAACTGATCAAGCGCACAGAGTAATGAAGCTCGGTGCTGGGAACTGGAGACCGACCACAAGGTACCAAATGGGAGATAACTCCTTTTTTTTGCAATTAGGAAAAAAACGGAGGTTGATAACACACTGAACGTGTTTCCTGAAGCCTATATCGATTAGATATCATTAGCTGAGTATTATTGGTTGGTCAACATGGCAGTTGCCTTTAGAAACCCAAATAAGAGCCCATTCACGACCCTGTATATCACACATGTCAGACCAATTCTGAAATATGCAGCACCAAGATTTACCTCGTTAAACACATAACGAGGAAGTCTTTACCTCGTTAAACGCATAATAAACTTGGAAAAAAGTTCAGAAGTATGCCACCAGACTAGTCCGAGAGCTGAGAGGAATGTATTATGAGGGGAAACTCAAGGATTTAAACCTAAAATCTGTGGAAAAGGGAAGACACATTGGAGACTGGAACTCATACTAAATTCCCAATGGAAAGGACAGGCAGAAAAGAATAGACTATCTGGAATGGATAGTAAACGAACAATGAAAGACAGGCAAATACTAACCAAAATAAGCCAGAGAGAAATTATAATTATCATGTAAAGTACCATAAGAGTTAAAAATAGAATGCGCTACGACGTGTAGAGGTAGAGAAAGACTCCATTCACAGCTTCAAATGTAGAACTGATGCTCAACCCCAGGACCACAAATAAGTGGGTACAATAAAGTGAATACAATTACACGAATAGCCATGGTAGCCATACAATTACACGAGTAGCCATGGTAGCCATACAATTACACGAGTAGCCATGGTAGCCATACAATTACACGAGTAGCCATGGTAGCCATACAATTACACGAGTAGCCATGGTAGCCATACAATTACACGAGAAGGGACTTTTACCAACATCAGCAAAATAACTACCATTATTCTTGATCTATCAATAGCTCATTCAAGTCTGCGGTGAATACCCGCCACATTTAACTATAAAATCAGAGCACACTGCAAAGAGTTAAATTGGTTCGAAAAGTGCGCCGTCTCCTTGGTGCTAGTCTGCAAGTTACCTCAGGTTGCACTGGCTGCTGAGACCCGAAACTGGTCATAGACTTGGGACAAATTGGTCGCTGACTGAGGACACAAACTGGTCGCTGAGGACAAAAACGGGTCGACGACCGCATGAGGCAGAGAAAGGCTGAACAAATGAGCGGAAGGAAGCTATTTTAAGAAGTGAAGGGACTGAAGAGCTTTGCAGAGGATCTTCTTCTTCCTCTGACCCATCCCGGGTCGAGGGGTATATGCTCTCCCAGAAGTCTTCACTGGTTCTTGCCTATACTCTCAATCCATATTAGTATTATGTATGTTGTGATCATGTTTGCCATGTGTCGTCTCTCCTAACAGATACGTAAATATATATATATATATATATATATATATATATATATATATATATATATATATATATATATATATATATATATATATATATCAATGGGGCGAAAACAGTTATGGCAATATTTTATGTCAAATATCAAAAAGTATTAATACAAAGTAAGCAGGTAGATAATTAAAGTGAGAGTTTTGATATAATATCAATAACTTAAAACATATAAGGTTTACATTTATAGGTAATGGTTTAGGTTAGGTTAAGTATTAATATACCAGAATAATACGCATTTATGAGAAGACTAAATAAATAATTTTTCTTAATTTTACCTTTCTTTCCTCTGGTACGAAGAGGAATATGTGCGTCACACACACACACACACACACACACACACACACACACACACACACACACACACACACACACACACACAAGAGAGAGAGAGAGAGAGAGAGAGAGAGAGAGAGAGAGAGAGAGAGAGAGAGAGAGAGAGAGAGAGAGAGAGAGAGAGAGAGAGAGAGAGAGAGAGATGGGCAAATATGTACGAAAGCAGAAGAGAATGAAGTCATACACCGCCCAGATAACTAACAGTGATAAGTATGTCATACACCTGTATGCGCCTCCGCTGCAGAAATACACTGATGACTCCAAATATTTAATTGATATAACATCCGGGAAATGCGTGTATACTTCACTGCCTGAGGTTACATACCAATGCTAATATCTTGGACAAGTGTTTCTTGTATATTCAAGTATACCTAAGTATACCTTACTATACTAGCACCTGAGTATACACAAACTCACTATAGCATCTACTTACCGTAGTACAAGCTTAAAAAGGAAGTACACGTATTGTACAAGATTAGAAAACTCTATTTTATTATCCAAATTAAACCAAAATAAAAAGCTTTGCTGGTTTATATAATAAATTTTAATAGGCAATGCAGCAGGAGTTACTTAAAGTCAATTCTAAGTGAACACTTTAGCATTCCTGTCTTCTTGACGGTAAATACTGTCAATGGCATCATTAAGTGTCCACTTACATGCAACTTTGAGGAAGGAAAACGACCGTGGAAATATACATTAATTGAACATTATGAACACGATTTGGAAGAGCGTTTTTGTGGCGTGATCCCTGAGAGGTGGAAGAGGCGCTGAGGTTCAACATGAGAGAGAGAGACAGGTGAGTAGTGAGGACGCAGGGTTGCTTCACGTCACACTCCAACCGTAAAGCTGGCCATATACAGTCATGACGCAAGTTCCACGCAGGCCTAACATAGGTCATACGCAGCTCTGACGCAAGTCAAACACCGCTATGACGCAGGTCACACACACACAAACACAGAGGTCTGACGCAGGTCACACACACACACACACACAGAGAGCTCTGACGCAGGTCACACACATCCCTGAAGCAGACCACGCACATCCCTGACAAAGCTTTAACACATCACAAATTCCGCTACATTACAGACTTAGAATATTTGTTCCGTAACTAACCCGACAGCCCGCAGCCTAGAACAAGCACCTGTTCATCACCAGAGCATCAACAAGAATGTTTGATTTATTGACGGTTGAGAGGCGGGACCAAAGAGCCAAAGCTCAACCCGCGCAAGCTCAAATACGTGAGTACAAAGGAACATATCAACTCACATTACACTGGTCAACAGTTTTTTCAAACGTTGTGTATTTCTGAGACGGAAAGAACAATTCATCGTGCAATTGAAATCACATTAACGAATCATCAGAACAAATAAAAACATATCAACATAAAATAATCTGGAAACAAATGAATATAAGACTTGATTACAACACCACAGATTACATTAACACATCTACTAAAAGGAAGACTGCGCTAACAAACACGAATATGACTAAAAACAGCATTTCAACACGGACACATATGGAAATTACATATATACGACACCAACATAAGGACACATATAAATACAGACACCGTTATTAATGTGTATCACCACATAGACACAGTCCAAATACACCACCAACACCATTACACACATGGATCCAACATGTATGCACAGCACAAATGCACAGAATACAATGTAATGGACACACCACCAGCACCACGCTAGGCCATAAGCATTATACTCACCCTAAAACTAATCTGTCCGTTGCTATTTAGGTCGAAGGCCTTAAATACATGATGGGCGTACAAACTGGAGTCTGAAAGGAGATATGTTACACATTATTTGTTTCAGCATCTTGGGAAATGCGTTCCTGCCCACCACATCTTAACACCTATATCACTCTGGGTTTGTTTTGGGAAGAAGCAAGCTTTTTTTTTACTCTATGTCAGGCCTAGTGTCAGGTCATCTGTTTGTCTGGTGGCCAGTGCATGAGTGGTCTCTCTCTTCCTTTGTTACTCCTCGATGGCTCCGGTCAGGTTCGAATGTTTCTCGAACACTAGGTTCGAACCCCCATCACGGCTCCTCCTCTTTTGGACGTGGGACGTGTTGAACACACTCGTGACACCTCGAGGCTTTGATGTATACTTCATGTTGGCCGACGGCTAACACCACCTGCCTCGTTGTTCTCGCTGTTCGACCCCCTCTCATCCATGTTTCTGTCACCCTGGAGTGCCACAAGTGTCCTCTGGCACTCTGAATAATTTTAGAAGTGTCTCTGGACATCACAAAAGTGTTCCAGACACTTTGGACTAACCCAGCTGTGTTCCCAGTGCTGATGACCAGCCCAGCTGTGCTCCCAGTGCTGTGGACCAGCCCAGCTGTGCTCCCAGTGCTGTGGACCAGCCCAGCTGTGCTCCCAGTACTCTGAACCAATAAAGCTGTGTTCCCAGTACTCTGGACCAATAAAGCGGTGTTCCCAGTACTCTGGACCAATAAAGCGGTGTTCCCAGTACTCTGGACCAATAAAGCGGTGTTCCCAGTACTCTGGACCAATAAAGCGGTGTTCCCAGTACTCTGGACCAATAAAGCGGTGTTCCCAGTACTCTGGACCAATAAAGCGGTGTTCCCAGTACTCTGGACCAATAAAGCGGTGTTCCTAGTACTCTGGACCAATAAAGCGGTGTTCCCAGTACTCTGGACCAATAAAGCGGTGTTCCTAGTACTCTGGACCAATAAAGCGGTGTTCCCAGTACTCTGGACCAATAAAGCGGTGTTCCCAGTACTCTGGACCAAT
Source organism: Procambarus clarkii (assembly GCF_040958095.1). Lineage (NCBI taxonomy): Eukaryota > Metazoa > Arthropoda > Malacostraca > Decapoda > Cambaridae > Procambarus > Procambarus clarkii. The sequence continues at coordinate 28,378,419 of NC_091176.1, forward strand.
AAAGCGGTGTTCCTAGTACTCTGGACCAATAAAGCGGTGTTCCCAGTACTCTGAACCAATAAAGCGGTGTTCCCAGTACTCTGGACCAATAAAGCGGTGTTCCTGGCACTATAGCAGGTCTAGCGTATTTATTTACGTATTTAATTAAATTATATTTAAGACTATACTTTCATAACTCCCATGGCTGATGGCCCATAGAAAACGGAGCTATCAAAGAAAAGTAAATGTTCCAATTAATAAAATAAAACCGAACGACGATTCGTAAAAAACATAAGAGTTACTACCAATAACAAATGGCTTACTTAATTAATCACGCTATACGTGACGCCATAAAACATCCCAACAGCAATTAAGATGCACCATTAGCATCTTAATGATGATCTAATAATGATGATGCTCATCTTAGATGAGCATCATTATTAGAGCATCTAATAGATGATCTAATAATTAAAGCCTATTTTTGATGCTTAATCATCTAAGTGTGAGCAGGTTATATGTTATACACATCCTCCAGAACCATGGACAGAACAATTGAGTACTCTATCTCTATTGAGGACTCTATTGGAGTCTCTATTGAGTACTTGATGAACTCGAGATTATGTTAAATTTTTCCCTTTATTAACAGTATCTTTGTTGAAGAACATGACATGAGGATCAGACCCAGGTGAAGGAAGGTCCACAACCATGCCAGCCAGACAAACACACATCCCAGATGGTTTACCATTATGTATGGTATATAAATATATATATATGTTTTTATAATGTATATATATGCGAATCCAGGCTTGTCTTAATCGATAATGTTGATGTTCGTTGCATGAAAAACCTTGCTGTTTGTGGATCTCAATGTAGCAGGTTATTAGTGTGTGTGTGTGTGTGTGTGTGTGTGTGTGTGTGTGTGTGTGTGTGTGTGTGTGTGTGTGTGTGTGTGTGTGTGTGTGTGTGTGGTGTTGATAGAGTCTGAAAACATTGGCATGGGAGGTAATTAAATCATCAAGAGCCGCTCTGGATGGCTGTTAAGCTCAGTGACATGTTGGGACGATTACCACTGACAGTCATTGTCATCCTAATTGTTAGCGCGCGTCGTTCACCACTGGTGACGGTGGCACTGTGCCACCAGTGATGGTGCCACCACTGATACAATGCTCCGACAACACCCTGAGGGCTCTTCACTAACCCAGTCGCCAGGTCGCCATATATATACATCAACCATAAGACACTCGACCAGAGATGAACACAGATGTGGTTGTCTGGGCAGAAAAGCATTTTGGAAGACGCCGCTGGCTTCATACTGGCTAACATTAAAATGGAATGCTAACTATATCTTATCATAAAAACAGTACCGAGCTTTAAATGCATTGTCATTCAGAAGAGCCTCAGACTGTATGTACAAAAGTCAAAAGTATTTACAATATATATATATATATATATATATATATATATATATATATATATATATATATATAAATATATATATATATATATATATATATATATATATAAATATATATATATATATATATATATATATATATATATATATATATATATATATATATATATATATATGTGTGTGTTACAAAATGATATGCTCTCTACGGATATATCACAAAACATGTACTTAACTACACATTTCAATATAATAGAAGTGCACACTAATTGTCCTATAACTAATGTAAACTAAAATAAAAAGGGGCAAAGTTTCTCACAAGCTGTACGTACCGACTGTCCGATGCAGCACAGGAAGAGGCACCAAGTTTTACTGAGAGAGAAACAGTGACTACAAACAAAATTCTATCAGTATCCACTGATAAAATCATTAAATTAGGGGGGAGGGAAGGGGAGGGGAGACTGAATTCTAGAAGGGGGAGGGGAGAGAAGGAGAAGAAGAAGAGGGAGGGGGGAGGGGGGGAAGCTAGTTGCTCTCAGGTGGGGGACAAAATGTATTATTATTAATGATATTAAACATGTATGTCATTCATTGTGAAGGGTAAGTTACCTGGGAGAATACACACACCTTGTACCTTAGGAGGGAACATTAAGAGAGGGTAGTGAGACACATGCAGTTATGGAAGGGGCCCCCTGCAGGTGTCATGAGAGATATGCAGTCATGTGGGGCCCCCTGCAGGTGTCATGGGAGCCCGTGCTGGTGGCACAGACACCACTACACATCTGCACGAACCATCTAAGAGTCGTACCGGAGGGTGGCAGCTACAAAAGCACTTGTATGAGGCCCATGCAGGAAGCTCCTGGAGGCACCAAGGAGTCGCACCTTCAGGAGCCACCTGCAAGAGCACCTCCAAGAGGTCTCTCTGCACGAGGCACCTGTGCAGCAGAGGCTAGTGCTAACTTGGGTTGTGTATCGAGGACAAAACAGAGATTATACCACAGAATTAGATGATGATAGAGTGCTTATATTCACTGTCCCAGGGGGAGGGGGATAAAAAAGAAGTGCTTTTAGACAATATAAATATCAGGGGTTACAAAGTGCTTCTAGTAACTGTGCCACGGCTATCACAAAGTGCTTCTAGTAACTGTGCCACGGCTATCACAAAGTGCTTCAACAGTCTTCCACTTACTGGCCGCTGCCTTAAGAATGTAAAGACGAAGGGCAGTCTAGCCAGCTCATGAAATATGACAGCAGCTTCGTGGGCAGTCTCTCAGGAAAAAAATTAATATAGCTTCTGAAAAATCATTTTCTAGCGAGATTGTGACCAAAAACAATGACGTCGGAAAAACAAAGTTTCAAGAATAAAAAAAACAATAAGTTGGTGCACCTCTCATCCAGGCCGTGTGGGCAGGATGGAGGCGAGGACAGGGAACTATATGTCAGCCAGTTAGGTACAGCAAAAAATAATAATGGTGAAGTGATGATGTGCTGGAGAACCTAAGGGTAAACGAACGAGCGAATGGGACATGAAGGAGGGTGAAGGAGGGTGAAGAAGGAGGGTGAAGGAGGAGGGTGAAGAAGAAGGGTGCAGAGGGAGCATGAGGCGCGGTGCTTGCCAGGGCTGGGGGGGAGGTGTTGACAGGTCCCCCTGACCGCCCGAGGCGTGACCGCAGGTACTGCAAGAGAACCTAAAACTACCGGAACAAACACACAACAAATAAAACTCCCTACAAGGTGTTGGGTGAAGACGGGGAGCAGAGGAGACGACGGGACACACAGAGAGGACAAACACACAGGTCTCACTACCACACCAGCACCACCACACCAGCACCACCACACCACCACCACCACACCACCACCCCACCAGCACCACCACACCACCACCACCACACCAGCACCACCACACCACCACCACCACACCACCACCACACCAGCACCACCACACCACCACCACCACACCACCACCACCACACCACCACCACCACACCACCACCACCTCACACCTTCATACTTACTTCCGTGTGGGAAAAACTTGGCATAGATTTCCTTGAAGGCGTCCTCTTGCACCACCCCTTCCGGACACTCCTGAGGAGCAGGTCACAGCAATTAATCATGGTTAGAAGCAATTTCAAGATTGGAAGAATATTCTAATTTAATTTGTGTGTGTGTATGTACTCACCTATTTGTACGCACCTATTTGTGCTTGCGGGGGTTGAGCTCTGGCTCTTTGGTCCCGCCTCTCAACTGTCAATCAACTGGTGTACAGGTTCCTGAGCCTACTGGGCTCTATCATATCTACACGTGAAACTGTGTATGGAGTCAGCCTCCACCACATCACGTCCTAAAGCATTCCATTTGTTAACTATTATGACATTAACAAAAAAATTATAATGTCTCTATGGCTCATTTGGGCACTTAATTTCCACCTGTGTTCCCTAGTACGTGTGCCTCCTTGTGTTAAATAAACTGTCTTTATCTACCCTATCAAATCCTTTGAGAATCCTGTATGTGGTGAACATGTTTGTGTGGGTGTTTAAATTTGCATGTGTACTCACCAATTGTTTATGAGGAGCGGTATTGAGCTGTGTTTACAGAGTCGAGCAATAGCTCCCCAGCCCCGCCATCCCATCTTGTGGTGACTTTCACTCCCTGTGTTTCTCGTCGGTATTCATTATAAATGTGCTTATTGACTTTTCTTGCGACTTATGTTGAAGCTTTTCCTGAGGTGGAGATCTGATCAGAGACCGGGCCGCAGAGACGGTGATGCTCCAAATCTTCAACAGGTAGTCAACAGGTAGGCATCTCTCCAGCTTTCTACCGGAGAGACGCATACCTTCCTCCGGTATGGTCCTACCGTTTCTCGTGTTCAACGTTGCCTCCATTGTCAATTCACCTTAATATCTCGTACGTTGTTGTCATGTTTCCCTGAGACCCCTACTGACCTGACTGGTATACAGGCTCCACACCCTACTGACCTGACTGATATACAGGCTCCACACCCTACTGACCTGACTGGTATACAGGCTCCACACCCTACTGACCTAACTGGTATACAGGCTCCACACCCTACTGACCTGACTGGTATACAGGCTCCACACCCTACTGACCTGATAAAACCTCCACCCAAAGGTGTCAATGGAAGGAAGGGAAGTATCAGGAGAAAGCGTCGAGTCATTTCCACTATATAGCACTGGGAAGGGGTCAGGATAAGGATTTGGGGATGGGACGGGGGGAAAGGAATGATGCCCAGCCACTTGGACGGTCAGGGAATTGAACGCCGACCTGCATGAAGCGAGACCACCGCCCTACCGTCCAGCTTAAGTGGTTGGGTTATAGACGTTGCTTAAATCTGCCTCGACTGTTCCCCTTCTTATTGCATTCCATCAGTTCACTATCCCGAATTTCCTTTTATTCACTGCTATTTCACTTTTTTTCCCGCATGGAATAGTCTGTCCTCGATTGCCCTTTCTATTCCTCTGATTATTTTCTGCCGTAATCATGTCATTCCAAGAAGTGTTTTACAGTCCCTCTCTCATTCCTTGGGAGAACATCAAGAAATGAGAGAAGATTCATCATGGGGAATGAGGAATGAGAGAGGATTCATTAAACCCACATCAACAGGTTTTTGTTGTTTCTTCCAGTGAGGTGAGGTTTAACTCCTTTAGCCTTTCCTTGGTCAAACATCCGTCTTAGCTCTGGGACTCGTCTGGTGGCATGCCTCTGAACTTTCTCCAGCTTCCTTGTGTTTAAAAGATAAGGACACCACGCTGGTGCTAGACTTAGTCTGACATCAATGACATAGAAGACCTTGAGCGACTCTTTTAATCAGATTCCCAAACGCAGTTCTCGAATTGGCCAACCTTCCGTATGGAGCTGTAGGAGAAGGTTGGTCTGGGGCCATATTCACGAAAGCACTTACGCAAGCACTTACGAACGTGTACATCTTTCCTCAATTTTTGACGGCTTTGGTTACATTTATTAAACAGTTTACAAGGATGAAAACTTCCCATTCAACTGTTGTTATTGTTATAAACAGCCTCCTGGTGCTTCGGAGCTCATTAACTGTTTAATAATTGAAAACAAAGCCGCCAAAGATTGAGAAAAGATGTACAGGTTCGTAAGTGCTTGGGTAAGTGCTTTCGTGAATCTGGCCCCTGGGCTTCTGGTGAGAGGTGCGGTGGATGTCAACCCAAAGGGTAAGCCAGTTAAGAGCACAAGATGCCAATAGTCAGGAAACGAGTCCGAAAGAGCCAGATACTGTCGCACAAGCACTGTTTGGCAACCTCTTATATGCAAGCACTGATAGCCAAGCACTGATAGGCAAGCACTGATAGGCAAGCACTGATAGGGAAGCACTGAGGGCAAACACTGATGGGTATAAGCTTCTGTCGAGAGAGAGATAGAGACCCTGTGATGTGACAGTGATTGACAGCAGCATGTCAACAAACAGGAGAGCGCGTCATTAACGTGGAGCGGGTGACAAGCTTGTCATTAGCCAGCACTCAGGCATTAATAGAGACGAGGAGATCACGACTAGGATCCCTTGACTCACTCAGATTGCCTGGGCTCACTGGTCACTCAGTGCCAAGGGGAAAACAGAGACTAATACAACCGTGAGATTTTTTTACCTCGATGTTGACGTCTTTGTGAGTATCTGCGAGTAGATATGTTGAGGGACACTTGTATGGGAGTATCTGTATGCAAGTATCTTCCTTTTTTCGGGGCACAAGATGTATCTTTTCTTAAAACACCTGTATGTATGTTCTTTTCAACAATGGTAGAATCTTTCAATGAATACCTGTATGTATATTTTTGTAATTACCTATATGAACAGTTTTGTGAACACTTGTATGTATATTTTAGTGAACAACGGTATGTATCCTTTTGTAAACATCTATATTTTATAGATTTTATATTATTGTATTTATATATTGGCGGGATAGAAACTTTATTGTTGACGGAAATGGGATTATTTTTTGTTGGCGGAATTGGATTTTTCTTGTTAGACAATTTGGATTTTTTTGTTGGAGAATTTGGATTTTTTTTGTAGGAATTAAATTTTTTTGCTTGTAGAATTAGATATTTTGTTGGCGGAATTTGAATTATCCGCTCCCTCGAGGAGGTGTTTTACAGTCCCTCTCTCATTCCTTGAGAGAACATCAAGAAATGAGAGAAGATTCATCATGGGGAATGAGGAATGAGAGAAGATTCATCATGGGGAATGAGGAATGAGAGAAGATTCATCATGGGGAATGAGGAATGAGAGAAGATTCATCATGGGGAATGAGGAATGAGAGAAGATTCATCATGGGGAATGAGGAATGAGAGAAGATTCATCATGGGGAATGAGGAATGAGAGAAGATTCATCATGGGGAATGAGGAATGAGAGAAGATTCATCATGGGGAATGAGGAATGAGAGAAGATTCATCATGGGGAATGAGGAATGAGAGAAGATTCATCATGGGGAATGAGGAATGAGAGAAGATTCATCAAGGAATGAGAGAAGATTCATCAAGGAATGAGAGAGGATTCATCAAACTCACATCAACAGCCATTCATCATGGCTCTAGATGTGGGTCTCTATATTTGTAAGCCACCTTATAATAGTGTGGTAATATGGGCCAACAGACATAGGATATAATTTGTATATTGCCCAAAATTGAGGGTGTAGACGTGCACAACCTCAACATTGTACATTAACACATTTTGGGGCAATTCTCGATCACAGTCACTCTGATCACACATCTTTAGACTCCAGTCTTTTCATATCTTGCCTTCTATGTCGGGTTCCAGTCTTTTCATATCTTGCCTTCTATGTCGGGTTCCAGTCTTTTCATATCTTGCCTTCTATGTCGGGTTCCAGTCTTTTCATATCTTGTCTCCTTAGGATAAGGCATCCACACTGTTCTCTGTATTTTTAGGAGGAGAAGACGTAAGGTGCTACTTTAGCTTTGCTGGTGCCCCTGAAGCCTATTCACAGAGCCCCAAGAGGGGGTCCTTGACCCCCGGATCTGACCCCCTGATCACCATCACTGCTCGACTCCTCCAGTGACTGAAGTCACTCGAGGGATCATCAGCAGCTCTTAGGGATTATAGAGACTCCTAGCTGAACTAGGTTCTTCGGAGGCAGATCTTCCTGCCTCCGAAGATCTTCGAAGATCTTCCTATTAATACTCTCAGTTTGACGCACTACTTGAAACGATATAGTCGATCCCGTGGCCTGGGGCTACGTGCCGTGGCCTACACTTAAGAAGACATGAAGGCACACCACCGCAAAGGCTGTTAGTTCATGCTAAGTCCACCCCCTTATCTATATAAGGGAGCCGGTCGGCCGAGCGGACAGCACGCTGGACTTGTGATCCTGTGGTCCTGGGTTCGATCTTAGGCGCCGGCGAGAAACAATGGGCAGAGTTTCTTTCACTCTATGCCCCTGTTACCTAACAGTAAAATAGGTACCTGGGTGTTAGTCAGCTGTCATGGGCTGCTTCCTGGGGGTGGAGGCCTGGTCGAGGACCGGGCCGCGGGGACACTAAAAGCCCCGAAATCGTCTCAAGATAACCTCAAGATATGCCTATTGAATCTATTATTGAAACCTGTTTAACTGGTTGTCTCAACAATGCCAGCCGACAGCTTATTGCACTCATTCTCAACCCTATTTGTCAACCTGTGCTTCCCATACATCCCTCAAGAAATGCAATTTCTCCAGCTTGAACCCAGTTTTGTGAGTTCTGATCTGTTGACGTGCAGAACCCCGTTTATATCCCCTTGTTTATGTTCCTAACTCACTTGTATACCTTGATGATATCTCCCTCCTCCCACTTGTCCTGCGTCGCTCTAGCGAGTGCACATTGAAACTCTTCAACCTGTCCTCACAGAAAGGGTCCCCGATACCAGTTATCAGTATTGTCCTTCTCTGTACTTTTGTCTAACGTTACGTCCCTTTTGCAGTACGGGGACCACACCTGTAGCCCAAGTGCGGCCTCACCAGTGCCAGATACAGCTGTAGCACAGGGACCAGACCTGCACAGTGTAGCCCCAAGTGCCAGATACAGCTGTAGCACAGGGACCAGACCTGCACAGTATAGCCCCAAGTACCAGATACAGCTGTAGCACAGGGACCAGACCTGCACAGTGTAGCCCCAAGTGCCAGATACAGCTGTAGTACAGGGACCAGACCTGCACAGTGTAGCCCCAAGTGCCAGATACAGCTAAAGGGTGATACTCGTTCTCCTATTTCTGGCGCTGATTATAAAGCCAAGGACTCTGTATTACTTCATGCATTGGTGTCCCGGCGTGAGGTGGCTGCTAACCAAGCCTCACACAATGTAATCTCCCGGCGAATTGATTCCATAGACGACATAAACCGTGTTTACTGCTGCAATCGACGGAGTTCTGGATATCGGCACCCACAGCCTGGTGTTCGGGCGGTGTTCCGTTGTTCATCTGATGGGTGGTGGGTGGATGCATCGTACGCCCGCCCACTTCTCATTCAAAGCTATTGATCGGCGCCGCTGCCAGATAGTCGTAAAGCTTGTCATACTGAGAAGACAAGACAAGGCTCTCTGTGACCCGCTCATCAGAGCACAAAGATGCTGACAGGGGGTATAATGCAGTCACTCCAGATGAGCTACAGCTGTTGGTCAAGTACAAAATACTGCTCAGCACCCGCCGAGGGCAGACCAACCTCACGTTGTGCCACACAAAGGGCGCGTTGCTCAATGACCGCCTCACGAAAAGGTTACCATGTTAAACAAGGGCTGGGCAAGCATATCACATTCCCTTAAAGTTTATGTCACACTAATTAAATTCAACCATCATTATCTCCTAAATGTCGACTCAGATGGACGTTGTTTACAATGACACGAAATCTACATTTTATATTATTACCTTTTATCACATTTTTCAATTATTTTGACTCTAAGATAATAATGATTAAAGTGAGTCAACAGGTCTCACGGAGGCTCTCAGAGAGACAAACTCAATAGAAAAAACAATAAAGCAAAGGACTGTTAAGGACTGCTTATTATCACTTTGTGAGCTGCTTTATTGGGCATAAATTTAACCCGATTTGGCCTGACTTAACTTCATCTAACTTAACCTAATCTGTCCTAACTTACCTTTATCTAACCTAACCTGGCGTAGCGAAATCTTACCTAAGTTTAGCCTAGCCTAGAAAACTTTACGTAGACCTATGGTAGCGAAGCCTTGCCTAACCTAACCTTACATAATCCCTACACTGACAAAATATTTTACCTATTTTTGTTACGTTGATTTAATATAGAAAATGTACTACACCCTTTAATACCAATTTTAAATTGTAAACATTTGACACGTACTATATGAGATATATTTACAAATATTTAAGTGTTTAGATTAACTGTTGTGGATCATAAAAAGGAGACTAGTGCACAACTACTCTGTCTGGACACGTTATTATATGTGATTTAACTTAACGTTAATTAGTTGGGTTTACCATTTCGTTAACCCAATTTTAACATTCCAATTAGGTCGATGTGTTTAACTATGATGATTATTTCTCCAATTAGATCGTTTTGTTGAATGCTACTTTTCTAAATAGAGTTTTTGGAAGATGTGCTAGAAAGAAAACTTTGGTGCTACTTTGAACTTTATTTCCTGGAAATATTGGAGAGAATGTTGAATGTTTTTTTTGAATTGCATATTGTGGAATTTTTTTTTTTATTTTCATTACAGTTATTTTCTTTCACATTATAGAGTGATCGACCAGACTGTGAGACTACTGTTTGTGGTGTCCAGAGGACGTTCAGATCACAGTATCACATCACCGAGGTGGTGTTACCAGCGTCACATCACCGAGGTGGTGTTACCAGCGTCACATCACCGAGGTGGTGTTACCAGCGTCACATCACCGAGGTGGTGTTACCAGCGTCACATCACCGAGGTGGTGTTCCCAGCGTCACATCACCGAGGTGGTGTTACCAGCGTCACATCACCGAGGTGGTGTTCCCAGCGTCACATCACCGAGGTGGTGTTCCCAGCGTCACATCACCGAGGTGGTGTTACCAGCGTCACATCACCGAGGTGGTGTTACCAGCGTCACATCACCGAGGTGGTGTCACCAGCGTCACATCACCGAGGTGGTGTTCCCAGCGTCACATCACCGAGGTGGTGTTCCCAGCGTCACATCACCGAGGTGGTGTTCCCAGCGTCACATCACCGAGGTGGTGTTACCAGCGTCACATCACCGAGGTGGTGTTACCAGCGTCACATCACCGAGGTGGTGTTACCAGCGTCACATCACCGAGGTGGTGTCACCAGCGTCACATCACCGAGGTGGTGTCCCCAGCGTCACATCACCGAGGTGGTGTTACGAGTGCATCAGTGTTACCAACATCACACATACACTGAGCGACACTGACAATCAGAAACGGATACACTGCAGACACTACTGACAAAATTATAAAGCAAATACTTCGGAAGCAGAACACGATGTATCCGACGGCTTCCTGTCCCCCAAAACCTGCACATTAGGTTGAATAAGTGTATTGACCACTACACACAGCTGTGCCTGGCCACCACGACGTGCCTTAATTAAGGTACTCATGTATATGTACAATTCTGGCCATTGAAAGATAAATGTTCTACGGAGCTTAAAGTGAAACTCATGCAGAGTGGCCCCGTTACACAGCTGAGTGTCCAGTCTCCTGAAATGACGCGTAATGGGTACTCATAATGTAATGGTCACTCATAATGTAATGGGCACTCATAATGTAATGGGTACTCATAATGTAATGGGTACTCATACTGTAATATATCTACAGATGATGCTAGGTCCACATATCCATTACAACCCCTGGGGCTGGTCCACCACTGCCAGCAGTTATTGGTCCAGTTGACTTCTGCAACCGTCCCACTTGTGTACCAGGTACACTTAGGTACACTTAGGTACACTTAGGTACACTTAGGCACACTTAGGTACACTTAGGTACACTGGATGGGGACAGGTTGAAGAGCCGTGGACCTCTGGATTTCGTACAGTGTACCTGGAGTGGGTTCTGAGAGTTGTTCTACTCCTCAAGTCCGGCCTGGGGCCAGGTTCCCACTCGTAATGCCGTGGGTCAACAGGTTTGGAGAGGCCCATAGCCCCCATATATCCACTACAACCTGGTTGGTCCGGCCGTTCTGTGATTGTTTTGTGTGGCATCGTTACTCTTTACTGCGTCTGTTGTGCTTCTCCTTATCTTTGGGCCCCTTGTTAGTGTTGCTAGTGGTGGCTTCTCTGTAGTAGCCAGTGGTGCCAGTGGTGCCTCCCCTCCAGTAGCCAGTTGTGCCAGTGGTGCCTCCCCTCCAGTAGCCAGTGGTGCCAGTGGTGCCTCCCCTCCAGTAGCCAGTTGTGCCAGTGGTGCCTCCCCTCCAGTAGCCAGTGGTGCCTCCCCTCCAGTAGCCAGTGGTGCCTCCCCTCCAGTAGCCAGTGGTGCCAGTGGTGCCTCCCCTCCAGTAGCCAGTGGTGCCAGTGGTGGCTTCCCTCCAGTAGCCAGTGTTGCCTCTCCTCCAGTAGTCAGTGTTGCCAGTGGTGGCTTCCCTCCAGTAGCCAGTGGTGCCTCTCCTCCAGTAGTCAGTGTTGCCATTGGTGGCTTCCCTCCAGTAGCCAGTGTTGCCTCTCCTCCAGTAGTCAGTGTTGCCAGTGGTGGCTTCCCTCCAGTAGCCAGTGGTGCCTCTCCTCCAGTAGTCAGTGTTGCCAGTGGTGGCTTCCCTCCAGTAGCCAGTGGTGCCTCTCCTCCAGTAGTCAGTGTTGCCAGTGGTGCCTTCTCTCCAGTAGCCAGTGGTGCCTTCTCTCCAGTAGCCAGTGTTGCCAGTGTTCTCACGTAACCAGTGTTGCCGATGCAGCTAAACCACCGGCGCGGTCCGCCACATGTCCGCTGGATTTAATGAGTTAATTTAAGGTGGGCAGCAGCTGTGCTGGTGACCTCACACTCCCCTAAAGTTATCTTTTTTTTCCCACTTTTGACATGAAGGATAATTTTGGCCGGCCGGTGTGTACATGGTGTATGGCACATGGTGTGTGTACATGGTGTGTGTGTATGCTCCAGGAGGGGGGGGCGGGGTGTCACAGGACTGGTGCTCCAGGGGAGGGGGGGGTGTCTAGCTCTAGTTCCAACATAGCAGTTGAATATGTTGGATACGCTCCAACATATCAATATGTTGGCCTGGCTCAGTAGGCTAGGCTAATTCCAACATATTCACGTGACCCCCGCAGACGAGAAGTAAACAAAGCCTGTAGACCTACCTAAACCCCATAGGCCTACCTAAACTCCCCATCCTCATCCCTCACCCAGGCAACGAACTAGATGTGTAATAGACAAAATGATTAACTTTATTGTCTAAACCCGCTTAACGAGAGAGCCAGGCAGGTTCCGATTCCCCCACTGGGCTGGATGTTGGGGATTTTACAAGACAGTGAAGGGAGGATTATAGCTCTGAAACTGTCCTAAACCGAATTAGCAGCCCTGTCCGAACTGTGTGACACGAACCCTGGACTATTGGATTCCTCTCTCGTTGTCTCTTCTCGCTGTCTCTGCTTCTTGTCTCTCTCTTGGTGTCTCTTTATTTTGTTGTCTCTTCTTCTCTCTTGTTGTCCATTCTTCTCTCCTCCTCCTCTCTCGCTATCTCTTCTCTTACCACGTTGTCTTTCCTTTGTCGTTGTCGCTAATGTTATCCTGTGAAGCGAAAGAAGGAGGAGCAGGGAAGGGATAAAGCAAGGATGATAAGAAGACACGAGAGGGATAGGAAGGTGTCTAATGTGAGAAGGGATAGGAAGGGGACAGTTGGCGCCGCGGTCATCGTACAGATAGAGGTGGAAAGGGGAGCAAGAAAAAGAGAGATGAAAAACGAAGATAGAAAAGGAGACATGGAACGGGAGATGAAAAACAAAGGAAGGGAGATTGAAGAGGGAAAAGAAGGGAGAGGAGGGGCAGCTTTTGGCCAGGGCCTGACCCAGGAAATTGGCCGTCGTTCTCTACGAAGGAGTCCAGCGACCTAGATAATCCGGAGGAATGAGGGGAAGAGGAGACAGGTAATAATGGGGGAGGGAGGGAGAGAGAGAGAGAGAGAGAGAGAGAGAGAGAGAGAGAGAGAGAGAGAGAGAGAGAGAGAGAGAGAGAGAGAGAGAGAGAGAGAGAGAGAGAGAGAGAGAGAGAGAGACTCTTAAAGTCTGGTGGACCCCTAATTAAAGACTGTCTGGGGTTTTCATCTCAGAACACAACCCCGCCACCAGACTGCCATGATGTGACCCACAACCAAGAAAAGGCTAAATTATGGGCCGCCTATTGTTCGAGCAGAGAGACAGGTTTATGAGCCAGAAACATTCAAGCACTGAGTTAAAGTGGCCAGCAGTAGTTATTAACCAAGAGGGGTTAAACTCCTCTTTAAACTACAAGACATAGGTAAGCCGACGAGGCTGGATTAGGTCAGACAGAGACGATTACACCTTTGAACGAACCTGGTCGCCTTTGAACGGACCTGATCGCCTTTGAACGGACCTGGCCGCCTTTGAACGGACCTGATCGCCTCTGAACGGACCTGGTCGCCTTTGAACGGACCTGGTCGTCTTTGAACGGACCTGGCCGCCTTTGAACGGACCTGGTCGTCTTTGAACGGACCTGGTCGCCTTTGAACGGACCTGGTCGTCTTTGAACGGACCTGGTCGCCTTTGAACGGACCTGGTCGTCTTTGACTGGATCTCTGCCTAGGTCGAGGACTATGGTCCTTCTTATCGAAGATGGTAGATGTAGACACAATCGACTTGAGAAAGTTCCAGGACGGACCGAAACGTCGTCGTCCCTTCACCTTCTAGTGTGTGGTCTGGTCAACATACTTTAACCACGTTATTGTGACTCATCGCCTGCACATGGTAGATGCAGTTCCAGATCATAATCAATGGCATTGACTCTTGAGATAACAATCTTGCTAAAAACTACTTTTGTGTGTGTGTGGCATTATCTGAGCCGCTGTCAATACGGTTTTAGAAAACGTCGTCCTTGTTCTGAGCTCTTGCTGAGCTCTCCACTACGAGGCACCAGTCAACCAAGACACAATGTGCTGTAGTGTTGCTCGGGACACTGTCGGTACCGTCCACCACCATGGATTACTGGCGAGGCTTCGAGCACTAGGCATCTGTGGCTCCATTCTACACGTGATAACGGACGACCTTTACCGTGAATTCTCAGCTCTAAGCTCTTTACCGTGAGTTCTAAGGCACAGCAGGTAGGAACAGCAGGTAAAAAAGCTAACCAAACACTTGGAATAATCAAGCGTACCTTCGACTTCAAGGAAAAGAAGGTAGTGATTCAATTGTATAAATCTCTGGTACGCCTCCATTTGGATTACTGTATCTAATTAATCATGGCGACCTCATCTTCAGAAGGATATAGCTGGTCTGGAGAAAGTGCAACACCGGGCAACAACAATCATTCCACAGCTAAGTCAACTCACGTATCAGGAATGGTTGAGGGCCTCAGGGCTAACAACACGGCAAATCAGGCATGACAGCACGAATCTTAATGAAACCTTGAAAATACTGAACAAACTGGAGTATGATGATCCGGAAAATTTCTTTAAAAGGTCAGACGTAACACAAACAAGGAGCAGCGGTTTCCAGCTCAACAAGCCACAATCTAGGACTGAGAACAGGAGATGCTTTCTCACCAGGGTTATTAACCCATGGAACCGCCTACCCGCCGAAGCCAAAACACTCTTGGCTTTTAAAGTACAGCTGGAAAAGATCATCAAGGCAAATGAGGGGACCTTCGACAAGCCGCCGGCTTAATGTCCTCGTCGAGGCCACTAGTGTTAGTGGCCCTCAGGTAAACTCAGGTAAGCGAATACGAGAGTTACCGTCAGCGTTAGATAGAACACGGGGTAGAAGAGCCATGTTGTAGGAGTAACTAGCGCATAAAAGATACATCAACGGCTGGGTGTAGGAGGCTTAGCTATACATAATACAGTAGGAAGTGTAGGAACAGCTGAGCTACACAGGTACACAGGCTGGACACAACTATACTGGACGCAAGTATACTGGACAGAAGTATACTGGACAGAAGTATACTGGACGCAAGTATACTGGACGCAAGTATACTGAACGCAAGTATACTGGACGCAACTACACTGGACACAGTGTTTCACACAGGCCACCGCTGTACGTCAAACGTTTAGCAAGATGGTGACACATTCCCTTTAAGCGTACACTATGTGGCCCCCCCCCCTCGTGTGTGTGTGTGTGTGTGTGTTTACTAGTTGTGTTTACTAGTTGTGTTTTTGCGGGGGTTGAGCTTTGCTCTTTCGGCCCGCCTCTCAACTGTCAATCAACTGTTTACTAACTAACTACTTTTTTTTTTTTTCCCCACACCACACACACACACACACACCCCAGGAAGCAGCCCGTGACAGCTGACTAACTCCCAGGTACCTATTTACTGCTAGGTAACAGGGGCACTTAGGGTGAAAGAAACTTTGCCCATTTGTTTCTGCCTCGTGCGGGAATCGAACCCGCGCCACAGAATTACGAGTCCTGCGCGCTATCCACCAGGCTACGAGGCCCCCCCCTGTGTGTGTGTGTGTGTGTGTGTGTGTGTGTGTGTGTGTGTGTGTGTGTCGTGAGTGCATGCGTGCATACGTGTGGCATTTAATAGCATTATAAAATCCAGTTCCACCAAGTTACATCTATCATTTACTCATTTTCAAACAACTCACAAGCAATTTGTCACCAATTAATTAACGACGTCAAACCCGGCTTAACCGAACTAAAATCCCGAAACTGAAAGATGACCCCACAACCGGCATAGAATCCTGAAAGTGAGACACAGATCTCTGAAACCATCTTCCAAGACATGGATGATGGGATTCAATTAAAAACACAAAACAAAAGCATATCAACGTGAAATACACGTTAATCCTCTGTATAGCCCGGCCTGCCAACCGCTTATACAAACAGTGAGGTAAAACACCAAGGCGAAACTTTACCTCCTCCCTCACCCCCCTACACCTTGCCTCACCCTCACCACACCTCTCCCTCACCATCTCTCACAACATCAGGGGTCTCAACAAGGCGCCAATCTACCCCAACAAAAGTCATAGATGACTTGATAATTAGTTTTCAAATATTTTCCTTTTTTTTCTTTCTTATGGGAATCTGAGAGAGAGAGAGAGAGAGAGAGAGAGAGAGAGAGAGAGAGAGAGAGAGAGAGAGAGAGAGAGAGAGAGAGAGAGAGAGAGAGAGAGAGACAGAGAGAGAGAGAGAGAGAGAGAGAGAGAGAGAGAGAGAGAGAGAGAGAGAGAGAGAGAGAGAGAGAGAGAGAGAGAGAGAGAGAGAGAGAGAGAGAGAGAGAGAGAGAGAGAGAGAGAGAGAGAATCATTGCCAATACGTGACAGACAATCAACACCGAGGCTGGGGCAGCAGGCGGACAATCACAAGGGTCAGAAGGCGCCCTGGGAGTGGGACAGCTCACACACAAACCGGGTAACATCAGCGGTATAAGCAAGGCCACCTTCACCAATATGATGAAATAGTAAATCAGATCGACACCCCACAACGTACCATAGTCCACTTACAGACTATAGCTAATAGGTCGTTACACGAACGGAGTGGAGACGGAGGCACCTGGGAGGGTAGTTACTGGAGGCTGATGACAGTCTCCCTTGTACACTCACCACCTTGTACTCTGGTCCGTGCCACTCACAATCCCTGGCTCTTCCCTAAGGCCCTCACAGCTCAAGTACCTCACCAAGACACTTACACATGACAGAAATCGTCTGCAGGTGGAACGTGAAAATAAAACACATGAAGTTGTGCGAGTGCCAGGTGAGGGAGAACAGTGCCAGGTGAGGGGGAAGGAACAGTGCCAGGTGAGGGGGAACAGTGCCAGGTGAGGGGGAAGGAACAGTGCCAGGTGAGGGGGAAGGAACAGTGCCAGGTGAGGGGGAAGGAACAGTGCCAGGTGAGGGGGAACAGTGCCAGGTGAGGGGGAAGGAACAGTGTCAGGTGAGGGGGAAAGAACAGTGCCAGGTGATGGGGAAGGAACAGTGCCAGGTGAGGGGGCAGGAACAGTGCCAGGTGAGGGGGTAGGAACAGTGCCAGGTGAGGGGGAAGGAACAGTGCCAGGTGAGGGGGAAGGAACAGTGCCAGGTGAGGGAGAAGGAACAGTGCCAGGTGAGGGGAAGGAACAGTGCCAGGTGAGGGGGAAGGAACAGTGCCAGGTGAGGGGGAAGGAACAGTGCCAGGTGAGGGAGAAGGAACAGTGCCAGGTGAGGGGAAGGAACAGTGCCAGGTGAGGGGGAAGGAACAGTGCCAGGTGAGGGGGAAGGAACAGTGCCAGGTGAGGGAGAAGGAACAGTGCCAGGTGAGGGGGTAGGAACAGTGCCAGGTGAGGGGGCAGGAACAGTGCCAGGTGAGGGGAAAGGAACAGTACCAGGTGAGGGGGGTAGGAACAGTGCAAGGTGAGGGGGCAGGAACAGTGCCAGGTGAGGGGGAAGAAACAGTGCCAGGTGAGGGGGAAGGAACAGTGTCAGGTGAGGGGGAAGGAACAGTGCCAGGTGAGGGGGAAGGAACAGTGCCAGGTGAGGGGGAAGGAACAGTGCCAGGTGAGGGAGAAGGAACAGTGCCAGGTGAGGGGGGTAGGAACAGTGCCAGGTGAGGGGGGAAGGAACAGTGCCAGGTGAGGGGGCAGGAACAGTGCCAGGTGAGGGGGGAAGGAACAGTGCCAGGTGAGGGGGAAGGAACAGTGCCAGGTGAGGGGAGAAGGAACAGTGCCAGGTGAGGGGGAAGGAACAGTGCCAGGTGAGGGGGGTAGGAACAGTGCCAGGTGAGGGGGCAGGAACAGTGCCAGGTGAGGGGGAAGAAACAGTGCCAGGTGAGGGGGAAGGAACAGTGTCAGGTGAGGGGGGTAGGAACAGTGCCAGGTGAGGGGGCAGGAACAGTGCCAGGTGAGGGGGAAGAAACAGTGCCAGGTGAGGGGGAAGGAACAGTGTCAGGTGAGGGGGCAGGAACAGTGCCAGGTGAGGGGGAAGGAACAGTGCCAGGTGAGGGGGAAGGAACAGTGCCAGGTGAGGGAGAAGGAACAGTGCCAGGTGAGGGGGGTAGGAACAGTGCCAGGTGAGGGGGAAGGAACGGTGCCAGGTGAGGGGGTAGGAACAGTGCCAGGTGAGGGGGAAGGAACAGTGCCAGGTGAGGGGGTAAGAACAGTGCCAGGTGAGGGAGAAGGAACAGTGCCAGGTGAGGGAGAAGGAACAATGCAGGTGAGGGAGAAGGAACAGTGCCAAATGAGGGAGAAGGAACAGTGCCAGGTGAGGGAGAAGGAACAGTGCCAGGTGAGGGAGAAGGAGCAGTGCCAGACTTCACTCATCTTCAAAGAAAATTGGGGGACGTGTATACTGTCCATGAGATGGAATATAATTGTGTTTTCAAGTCTCGTGGAGTCTCGTGGAGTCTCGTGGAGTCTCGTGGAGTCTCGTGGAGTCTCGTGGAGTCTCGTGGAGTCTCGTGAAGTCTCGTGGAGTCTCGTGAAGTCTCGTGGAGTCTCGTGGTTTGTTGTTTCAATGCTTCTTAATAGTTTTCTGTGAGAAGGGGAAGGGGAAGAGGGAGATAAGAGGTGGGAGGAAGAGGGAAAGAAGAGGGGGAGAAAGAAGGAGAGGGAGAAAAGGTAAAAAAAGAGGAGGGTAAAGACCCCGGGCACCGCCGGATACCCCTTCTGATATAAATATATCCGAGTGTCTATAGGAAGACATAAGAAGAGATGGGTGCCAACATCGACCCTTGCGGAGCTCCACTCATTACCACCTCACTCCCATATCTGGCGTCTCACTATCAGCTTTGTTTCCTTCCGTGGCACACTTCAAGACGCTGGTGTGAGGCGGCGACACAGAGAGAAGAGTCTGTCTGCTCCACAACTTCTCTCTCACTTCCGTCATCTTAGTTCTTGTCAGTTTTTCTAGCAGGATGTGTGTGTGTGTGTGTGTGTGTGTGTGTGTGTGCGTGCGTGCGTGCGTGTGTGCGTGCGTGTGTGTGTGTGTGTGTGTGTGTGTGTGTGTGCGTGCGTGCGTGTGTGCGTGCGTGTGTGTGTGTGTGTGTGTGTATGTGTGTGTGTGTGTGTGTGTGTATGTGTGTGTGTGTGTGCGCGCGCGTGTGTGTGTGTGTGTGTGTGTGTGTGTGTGTATGTGTGTGTGTGTGTGTGTGTGTGTGCGCGTGTGTGTGTGTGTGTGTGTGTGTGTGTGTGTGTGTGTGTGTGCGCGTGTGTGTGTGTGTGTGTGTGTGTGCGTGCCTGCGTGCGTGCGTGCGTGCGTGCCTTCCTTTTTCATATGCTGTCTTGTCCGTTGTTATATTTAACTGGTTCAGTTTCCTCGTTTCTTTACCTGTTTTGTCTTCTATTTATTTCCTCCTATTCCTCCTGCTCCTTCTCCTCCTCCTCTCTCATTCCCTCTCTCTTTCTCCCTCTCCCTTCCACCAGACAGACTGTCAGGAGCTGTCAAGCATTAACAAAAATCTGGGTTTATCTCCCAGTCCTCAGCATCATCCACCTGCCTCTTGCAGCCTCCACTTCCTCCCAGGCACCAGTACTCTCCACCCACCCCCAACCCCAACCCACTCCTCAACCCCCCAACCCACTCCTCAACTCCCCAACCCTAATACCATCCCCAACCTCATCACAATTCTCTCTCTCTCTCTCTCTCTCTCTCTCTCTCTCTCTCTCTCTCTCTCTCTCTCTCTCTCTCACTCCTGTGACCCAGTCTACCTCTGAGTCTCTTCGCTACTCTTCGCTAAGGGTTCGTTATCTGGCTCCACAGCGAGAGATAGAGATTGGTATAGTGTTCTGGGGTACAGCTCCTCCTTCAGACGCAATGCGGAATTTGTGTCGAAGGTGGTTGGTGGAGTGTGCTTGGTGGGGGGGTAGGGGATGGGTGGGGGGCCCGCTGCTGGCCATGCTGGGGGAGGAATGAATGGGGGGTAAAAGTCCAGCCCGAGTGCTTGAAGAGGTTTACGTCCCGTTAAGTCCAGCCTGAGTGAGACAATCTGAGCATTGAGCACACCCTTGTTCCCATCAGGAAAGGTATATATATCAACATATCTACCATCAAAGGCATGCACACAGGACATTATTATTTAACATCATATGTGCCTTGAAGAGCGCCATCACTGGTCATCGCCAGCATTCATGATCGTCGGTATATTTTCACTTGGCCACTGGAGGAACATTGTATGGATCGCATGAACATTGTATGGATCGCATGAACATTGTATGGATCGTATGAACATTGTATGGATCGCATGAACATTGTATGGATCGCATGAACATTGTATGGATCGCATGAACATTGTATGGATCGCATGAACATTGTATGGATCGCATGAACATTGTATGGATCGTATGAATTCTTTGGATAATCCCATTCGTATTATTTTTATCTAATGAGGCAATTTTTATTATGATTCAGAAATTTGTTGTTAAAAATGGCGTCTTGACTCTTCATCGATAATAAATAATTTTCGAAATATATCGTAAAAGGCTGATGAATATGGATGAAGGTGAATAATTGTGCTAAACAGAACACTAACTCTCTCTCTCTCTCTCTCTCTCTCTCTCTCTCTCTCTCTCTCTCTCTCTCTCTCTCTCTCTCTCTCTCTCTCTCTCTCTCTCTCTCTCTCTCTGACTTAACAACCGCTCACAGATCATCGGAGAATGCTTCCCCCATCATAACGTCTCGGGTCCAGAACCTTCAAAAAAGAACAAATCATTTGTCGCTTGGCTGACTGCTAATTACTTGTTTAGGGAATCAATTGTGAGGTATTCGAACGTGCTCGGTTATTAGATTACGAGGCGCTCGGACATTTGGAGTTTCGAATGTGAGGTGTTCGGATGTTTGGGATTACGAAAGTGGAGAATTCGAACGTTAATGTGTTCGATTGGGAGTTCGGAGATTGTTTGAGAATCCGATTGTGAAATATTCGGACATGTGGAAAAGGAGGTTGTGTGGTGTGAGGCCACTTATGTGTAACATTATGGCGTAGTCAGATGTGTGTACACGTTACTGTGCTTGGCTGAGGAAGTGCAAAACATCCAGGTGTTTGGATGAGAAAATACAAGGTGTTGGGATGCTTGTGTGAGGAAGTATAAGGTATTCGGATACTTGGGTGAGAGACTGTGCAATATTCGGATACTTGGGTGAGAGACTGTGCAATATTCGGATACTCGGGTGAGAGATTGTGCAATATTCGGATACTCGGGTGAGAGATTGTGCAATATTCGGATACTCGGGATGTGTATCGAACAAATAAACTACAACACTCTTATCAGCATAACAATTTAGCGATAAATTATATCCGATAGAGTTCCGGATAACGATGCATCGTCCACTTACGGTTAAGACCTTACATACGCTACAGTGTAACAACATATATAAACACTGTAACTTAGTGTTTATATAACTTATCGTCTTGGCTTCCAAAGCAGTGCTTGCGGGGGGGGGGGTTGAGCTTTGGCTCTTTGGTTCCGCCTCTGTGGGGACCCAACAAGCTGTCCGGAGGAAACAGCTGGGACTGGACAGCTGGGACGGCCAGAGGCAGCTACAGTGTCCGAGCAGTGATCAAGTACCGTGCGGGTCGTGAAGTGCGTACTGTGAGGTCGTATGGTGGGCGATATATATTATTTAGTGTAAAATAATAATAGGGGACTTGAATGAGTGACGGTGAATTACAGTGTTACGGTGAACATTATACAGCGAAAGTACAGTGACCTGGTGGTATTATTGGGGTGCGCTTGAAGACACCATCCTAAATTACTATTCCTAATTAGGAACACAGTACTTTGCACACATTCCCCAGTACCTTACACGGTACGGTGCATGAGTGTGACCTACAGTGAACTTTTGAACTCTACACGGTGTATGCATACATGCTCATAAGGGCATATCCAGTGTAACCCCCGTGAACATATGGGGCACTGTATACCCCAGCGTCAGATATGCCCTGTATACTATAGTGTATATACTATACTATCAACGATATACTATCATCCCCTAGTTAATACATTCTATGTATTAACTAGGAACATTAACATTGTATAAAACAATGACACTCTTGTTCAGTTCCAAGTTTGTTGTTTTGTTTTTGTCGTGTAGTTGTTTGAGTTGTTTGAGGGGTCAAATGGTTCTTGGCCTGGTCGGTAGAGCGACCACCTGGCTTCATGTTGGGTCGAGGTTCGAGTCCCGGTAGGGTTAGTATTTTGGCCTTCCAAGCGGGACTTTGTCACGTTGACCTACTTCCTAGTTGTATATTGCTGTCAGAATTACGATATCGTTCTGTGGGTTATCATTTGCGGGAAGGTAATGTACTCGGTAATACTCACACATGGTAAAGCTATCGTATTTAAGGACTTCAAATGATATCGATAGGTGATATCGTTTCACGTGATATCGTATCGATATCGTTTCAAATGATATCGTTACGTGCTTGTAAAAAAAAAATCACTGGGTTAAGCTATCGTGTTTACCGATATACTGTACACTAAAGTTGATATAGTTTAAGAGTCGTAATTCGTGGCCACGAATGACTCTACGGGTTGTTAGGAACTACTCACCTTGCCATCGTAACTCCGCCCGCAAATTAGTCTTCGCGGGGTGTCTTAACTACGCGTCTCAGGATGACGGGACACAGGTGTTGACGGGTACAGGTGGTGACGGGTGGTGACGGGTGGTGACGGGACAGGCTGAAGGGGGACCTGCCACCATTCAGCATTACGTTGGGGAAAATCAATGGCTTTTTGGGAGTGTTCCAGGTCATGGGGAGGGCCTGTGAGAGGCCAGGCTCGTGTGTGTGTCGGTGGGGAGGGAGGGAGGGTAGGTGATGGGTAAGGGTGGGGGCGTGGAGGTGAGGGAGAAGGTAGGGAGGTAGGGGTAAGGGGAGAAGAGGAGGGAGGGGTGTGTCAGGTGACTCGTACTAATTGGTTTCAGTAATATTATGTCTGATATGTTTAACAGCTTCCCCAGGCGTTGGTAAAGCTCAGTTCCAATCCTGATTGGTTTGTGGCTCTGCCCTGTGTTAGTCGGTCTGTCAGTCCTTCCGACATACACAATGCTGACATTCCCTCGCATCATCTGGGAACCTCTGAGCCTCGTACACGTGGGTATCGAACCCTGATGCAGTGTAAGTGCCCAGTCACTGAATGGCAACTGATCCGTGTGTGAGGCGAGGGGGTGGGGGGGGGGTTATTGAGGGGGAATGAGGGAAGGGGGCATTGGGGTAAGGGAGGGGCAAAGGAATGAGGGAGGGAGACAGAGAATGAGAGCATGAGGGTAAAGGCAGCAAGGCAATGAAGATAAAACTGGGTTTTGGGTGAAGGGAGAGAGGTGGGGAGGGGGGTGGACGCGTGGATATAGGAGGGATGACGATGTGTGTGACGGAGAGGAAAGGGAAAATGGTGGGGGGGGGGAGGAAAGGGGAAGGAAGGGGGTGTTATGGGAGGGGGATGAGAGGTCAATGGCCCAGGTTCAATCTCCGGACAAGACAGAAATGGGTTAGTGCATTTCCATTCGCCTGATGCCTCTATTCACCTAGGTTCCCCTGTCCCTATGGGAGGGGGGGTCTCGGCGACACAGACAGAGATAAAGAAAAAGGTAGACAGCCATGACCTCCAGAGTCAAGCACTTGGAGTCAAGTCTCCAGGAGTGTTCTGAACCGTCTCCAGTGGCGCCATGGGCATGTGGCCTTAGCGTCTTCAGGGTCAAAGATCTAAAGGTTTCGTAACTGGATACATAAATGCTTGGAGAGTCCTGCCTCCGGGACGCAAGGTACTCAATAACATTGGATCTAAACCAACACATTCGTGTGAACTTGAGTCTCTGGTGAGCACGCACACACACGCACACACTAACATGTGTGTTAAGTGTGTGCGTGCGGCTAGTGTTAACATGTGTTAACACTGTCACCCTGGCCACTCTTAGAGCCCAATAGGCTCAGGAATTTGTACATCAGTTGATTGACAGTTGAGAGGCGGGACCAAAGAGCCAGAGCTCAACCCCCGCAAGCACAACTACGTGAGAACACTCATGTGGCAACGAATGAGACACACTAGACTACTAACTACACCTGGTGTTGATCCCAGCATCCTTGACACTACACCTAGTGTTGATCCCAGCACCCTAGACACTACACCTGGTGTTGATCCCAGCACCCTAGACACTACACCTAGTGTTGATCCCAGCACCCTAGACACTACACCTGGTGTTGATCCCAGCACCCTAGACACTACACCTGGTGTTGATCCCAGCACCCTAGACACTACACCTGGTGTTGATCCCAGCACCCTAGACACTACACCTGGTGTTGATCCCAGCACCCTAGACACTACACCTGGTGTTGATCCCAGCACCCTAGACACTACACCTGGTGTTGATCCCAGCACCCTAGACACTACACCTGGTGTTGATCCCAGCACCCTAGACACTACACCTGGTGTTGATCCCAGCACCCTAGACACTACACCTGGTGTTGATCCCAGCACCCTAGACACTACACCTGGTGTTGATCCCAGCACCCTAGACACTACACCTGGAGTTGATCCCAGCACCCTAGACACTACACCTGGTGTTGATCCCAGCACCCTAGACACTACACCTGGTGTTGATCCCAGCACCCTAGACACTACACCTGGTGTTGATCCCAGCACCCTAGACACTACACCTGGTGTTGATCCCAGCACCCTAGACACTACACCTGGTGTTGATCCCAGCACCCTAGACACTACACCTGGAGTTGATCCCAGCACCCTAGACACTACACCTGGTGTTGATCCCAGCACCCTAGACACTACACCTGGTGTTGATCCCAGCACCCTAGACACTACACCTGGTGTTGATCCCAGCACCCTAGACACTACACCTGGTGTTGATCCCAGCACCCTAGACACTACACCTAGTGTTGATCCCAGCACCCTAGACACTACACCTGGTGTTGATCCCAGCACCCTAGACACTACACCTGGTGTTGATCCCAGCACCCTAGACACTACACCTGGTGTTGATCCCAGCACCCTAGACACTACACCTGGAGTTGATCCCAGCACCTTAGACACTACACCTGGTGTTGATCCCAGCACCCTAGACACTACACCTAGTGTTGATCCCAGCACCCTAGACACTACACCTAGTGTTGATCCCAGCACCCTAGACACTACACCTGGTGTTGATCCCAGCACCCTAGACACTACACCTGGTGTTGATCCCAGCACCCTAGACACTACACCTGGAGTTGATCCCAGCACCCTAGACACTACACCTGGTGTTGATCCCAGCACCCTAGACACTACACCTGGTGTTGATCCCAGCACCCTAGACACTACACCTGGATTTGATCCCAGCACCCTAGACACTACACCTGGTGTTGATCCCAGCACCCTAGACACTACACCTGGTGTTGATCCCAGCACCCTAGACACTACACCTGGAGTTGATCCCAGCACCCTAGACACTACACCTGGTGTTGATCCCAGCACCCTAGACACTACACCTGGTGTTGATCCCAGCACCCTAGACACTACGCCTAGTGTAGTTGCTATCATTGGTGCAACTCTACAAACAACAGTTGCAGTGATAGCAACAACAGTTGCTATCACTAGCAACTAGGGTGCTAGGGTGCTAACTACTCCTATCGTGGTCGTGGCCTCGTTAGGATCGCTAATTGATGCCCGGGTAATTACCTTCCTGCCTATCAACTCCAAATTAGTAGAAGCTGTTCAAGGGTCTGAATTCATCACGCATTTTCGCAACCAGTACGAAACCTGTACATCTTCCCTTTAGTTAATATTTAATATACAGTTCAAGAGCTCTGAAGCACTAAAAGGTTGCCTATGCATGGACTGAGGTGTCGAAACTCGTGAACTGTTTAAGGTAAACAAAGCCGCCGTAGTAGTTAAAAGATGCAAGGGTTTCGTATGTGGAGTGAAAGCGACTGCTATTACTGCAGGAGGTATCGATCACTATAGCAAGGTATCATCACTATCACTCACATCACCATCACTATAGCAAGGTACCACCACTATCACTCACATCACCATCACTATTACAAGGTATCATCACTGTCACTAACATCACCATCACTATTGCAAGGTACTATCACTATCACTAACATCACCATCACTATAGCAAGGTACCATCACTATCACTAACATCACCATCATTATTGCAAGGTACCATCACTGTCACTAACATCACCATCACTATTGCAAGGTACCATCACTATCACTAACATCACCATCACTATTGCAAGGTACCATCACTATCACTCACATCACCATTACAATGTACCACTACCAACATCGTCACCATCACCACGGCAACTTCATCATTGATCACTAACATCACTTGAAAATTAATACAAATATATCGAACCTTCAGTTTTGAAATATATTACATATATTTATATATCTATGAAATAAAACAAAACTCTAGCATTAAAGAATACATTTTTTAAACTCCAGACGATTATTGATCTCAAGTCCATCAGCAAATCAATACATCTCAACACAATCAACCAGACTGTTGTGATATATAATAACAACGTCTCAAGATTATATTGAGAAAGACCTGCTGAGAGAAAACAGATCCTGGGTGAAATTTAGAGATAAGGTTTGATCGACAAATTTTAGGGGGTAACTTGTCCAAATATGCCTTATCTGAGTGGCGGAGAGTCTTCCTCAAATATTGGGGCAGCACCCTCATTCTTGCCAAAGTTCACAGGTGTTGAAAGTTAATATACAAAAATTCCCTGAGAAGGGAGAGACAGAGATTTCCACCTGTACCTGATCACCCACCACCTGACTACTGCTCTCATCTCTCGCTTACTAACGCTTACTAATCAATATCCATAAGAGAAAATGTCTTTACATATTATATATATATATATATATATATATATATATATATATATATATATATATATATATATATTTATATATATATATATATATTTCTCCAAAGTTGGAGGGCAGACGCTTCGGGTATGGCTCCCTAACTTTTACACATGGTACAAATGTGGTACAGGAATGTCACAGGCTAGTCAGGGTCGGCTCCAATGACACATTTTAAGAAATATTGGCATATCACCCAATTCCCCTGTGGAATTTTCATTAAGTCTGATATATTGGTTGTGTTGCCCGTAGACTTATTCGACAGTTTCAGTGCTTCGTTATATCATTTCTCTGACAGGTAAAGAGAGAGGAGGGGGGGGGGGGGGAGGGGGAGAGAAGGAATGAAAAGGCAAAAAGGAGCGATGTTTGAAGAGAAAGAGAATGAAAGAGGGAGGAGACAGGTGGAGGGAGAAGTGTGGGGGAAGGAGAGGAGGATCTTGGGAGAGAAAGTTAGACAAGGGAGGTTATCTTGAGGTTATCTTGAGATGATTTCGGGGCTTTTTAGTGTCCCCGCGGCCCGGTCCTCGACCAGGCCTCCACCCCCAGGAAGCAGCCTGTGACAACTGACTAACTCCCAGGTACCTTTTTTACTGCTAGGTAACAGGGGCATAGGGTGAAAGAAACTCTGCCCATTGTTTCTCGCCGGCGCCTGGGATCGAACCCAGGACCACAGGATCACAAGTCCAGCGTGCTGTCCGCTCGGCCGACCGGCTCCCCAAAGGAAGAGAGGAAGAGAGGGATATAGTTAAACAGAGATGAGAGAGGAAGGGGCAGGAGGGGGGGGGAGATTGGAAGAGAGAATGGAGTGGGAAAGGTGAAGGGGGAAGAAAGGAAGGACGGAAACTATCAGGGGAAAGCGTCAAGCCATTGTGACTATATAGCACTGGAAAGGGGTCAGGATAAGGATTTGGGATGGGACGGGGAGGAAGGAATGGTGCTCAACCACTTGGACTGTCGGGGATCGAACGCCGACCTGCACGAAGCGAGACCGTCGCTCTACCGTCCAGTCCAAGTGGCTGGACGGGGGGGGGGAGAGAGAGAGAGAGAGAGACCCGGGAGCAGCCGGGTATCCCTCAAGTTCCAGAGAAGTGAGACAAATAGAGTAGAAGGAGCAGATGAGGTAATGAGACAAATGATGACCAAAGATGTACTACAAGACCGTATACCCACACTGCGTATCACCCTGGGTACTGAAGAAAAGTGCACAGGCCCTCATCTATCTGAGAAATTATACAACAAACTGATAACAATAAAAGATAGCAGAAAATGATGGGCAGACTACATTTTTCTTGACTATCAAAACATGGATGACACAGTACCGTATGAAGGACCTGTACACACACGTGAAAACCTGCTGGGAATAACCAGTATAACACTTAAATGGAAGGGAGAATACCTATCAGACAGGAGACAGAGAGTCACAGTGTGGGGGTTGATAAATGGAATTGGCATAAGATGACAAGAGGACTTTCCCGAGGCTCGGTCGTAAGACATACTATTACCTCCAGGTTACCTTGAGGTAGCGGCCTGCTTGTCACTGCTTCAATGTGGTGACAAATTAATTAAAGTGATTGAGACGATATGGCCTCAAGCGTGAGCTGGAGAGCCTTAATGTGGCGGACCGATGTAGCAATGATGATGATGAAGTAAGCACCGAGATTGACAAATTGCATGCAATTATCTGTGTTGCATCGCCCGTGAGCCTCTGCAACGGTCCTGCAACACTGGTTTCCCCCCGAATCCTCAGTATACCGAGATGAGGCCAAAATTCACCACTGGAAACCCCGAACCAGAGATCGAATTCACGCGCGGAAGCTTCCTTCTCCCCCCCAACAAAATTCTTGCACCCCAAGCCAAACAGGTCAGAGGTCAACCCACCACTGATGAAAACGTCTTGACCGCCCTCATACATACATCCATGGATACATGCGTAGAAAACCGACGGACAAGAAGATGCGAAGGAGAAAGTCAGGCAGAAAAACAAATGAGAACAGAGAAGCGAGGAAACAAGAGAAAAGCAACACAATACTAAGTAAAGCAAACTCGCCAGTACAAGTAAAATCACATTATTATTAGTAACATTATATTCAGGTGCAGGATAAATTTACCTGGCAAAGGAAAGCCGAAGTTCAACCCCCGCCAGCTCAATTAGGTAAGTACACACACACACACACACACACACACACACACACACACACACACACACACACCACATACATCATCACAAGGCACATATAACATTGCCTGAAAATCTCTGCATAATGCTGTAATTTATCACGCTGGAGGGTGGGGCGAGTGAGAGCCCGTGGCACGTGGGGAGGCTGCCAGGGTGACGGCACAGTTGGGCGGAGGGTGGGGGGAGAGAGGGTGGAGGTAGCCTCTCTCTACCAGACTACCGTCCGCTGCCCACTGTGAGGAGACCCCCAGACACAAGACCTACCAGGCTACCGTCCGCTGCCCACTGTGAGGACTACGGCTGACCATATTGTCCAACTTAGGATTATTTAATTTTTTAATTATTTAATTTCACTGTATTTTTTAATTATTTGATTTTATTTGATTATATCATTTCCTCCTAGGGTCGTCCTGATATAATTACTGGCACCGGTGAAAGAATTTCACGGAAAGACGAATTTTACAGTTGGGTGGAACAAAGCGATCCTATCTCCCAGGTGGATAAGGGCTGCCGGCTCGTGACTTCCACGGTGAAAAAAGCACCTTAAAGGTCGACGATCAAATGCCAAACAGTCACACGTTGAGGCTGTTATCAACCAGTGTCAATGGCAGGAAACTTTCACTCTGTGTTGAAGGAACTGAAAATATGAAGAGTGGTGGATGGTGGACGACCACTCGCCCCTCAGAGGCGGGAGACCAGACGAGGCGTCTCTCCTGAATGCTCAAGGCAGGAGTGCCAGCACACACACACGGTGTTCACAGTCTCCACAGTGACGGTGTTCACAGTGTCCACAGTGGCGGTGTTCACAGTCTCTACAGTGGCGGTGTTCACAGTCTCTACAGTGGCGGTGTTCACAGTCTCCACAGTGGCGGTGTTCACAGTCTCTACAGTGGCGGTGTTCACAGTCTCCACAGTGACGGTGTTCACAGTCTCCACAGTGACGGTGTTCACAGTGTCCACTTGTCTGCAAGACAAGTGTAAGCCAAAATAGAGAGTTAGAGGAAGCAGGACACGGCAAGAACACTCCAAGAGTCAGAATGAAGAGCCAATACACAAGTAATGTAGCATTATTCTCCTCCCTCCCTGTAGAAATAAGTAGACATCAGCTCCTACCGTATTCTCCCCCCCCCCGTCTCATCCTATATCCTTATCCTGACTCCTTCCAAGTGCTCTATAGTCGGAATAGTATGGCGTTTTACCCTGATACTTCCCTCCTGCGGTATAAGGACAGGTATATCCGGAGAGCAAGAGCACTGCCTCTTTAATAAACCATATTGAAGCGTAGTGTTGCCCACATACTGGCAGTCCGCAGTAATTATACCCTTGCCCAAACCCATAGATCCTGGTAATTATATACCTATTACTCTCGGATCAAACACATACAAGACGCTTGAAAGGATCATCTCAAATTGCCTGTTGCATAAAATGTGTAAATTTGGGGAAGGGGGTTCACGGTTTTGTTAAAGCATGGAGCACAGCCAATTGTATAGTTAATTATTTAGCTAATGAAACAGCTAAATACTCCGTGTTTGTTGACGTCAAAGGCGTCTTTGATAAGGCACAAGGAATTAAGACCGTAGATGAGCTTGCATACATGGGTATCACGGACAACTTGAAGTAAATTGAAGACAATCTCACAGAAAATCAAGGAAGTTGCCGGATCAGCTTTGAGTAAATAAACGAAAAATTTGGAGCCCCTTAAGGAGGAGTGTTATGCCCCAAGCTGTTCAACAACCTAATGAACGTAATTGATAATATCGAGTTTCCAGAAGGAGTACAAGAAGTAGGAGATGCAGATGATATCCTGATAAAAGCCCCCACTTTTGGGGAAACATAAAACAGTTCATTCAACTTCCTGATGGAAAATGTACTATACTCTGCTTCACTCTCTCCTCCACAACTAAGCCAAGACCATACTCTTCTCACCAAGGAGGAGAAATCAAAGGTCTTAAGATTAACGATAAAACTCTTGAGTGGGTTGATCACCATCCGTACCTGGGGATTATTATGCTATCTATCAAGAGAAAGAAAGAGCAGCTCAATCAACTCACTGAGACATCTGAAAGCCGTCTTACTGCCCTGAGAGCCGTGTCTAGGTAATGATCGTGGGACTTCCATTGTCGTACTTGATAAACACAGCATAACGGCACTGAGATACCTAGAAGGGAGCACCAGAAGAGCCAGGATCTGCACTGACTTCAGAGCTGCTCGACGAAATCTTAGAAAGAAAAAAGCTGTAGATGGATAGCTGGTGATGTTAAGAGATCTGCGAAAAAGCTAGCCAGTCAGGGAAGGGTGATATCAGTTTCTGCGGATTCCCTTTCATGTTGGAGTCTGTGGAAACGAACTAGCAGCTGGCTGCTGAGGGCGCCACAGGAGACTATATTCAATACACACCTTTCTCCAGACGTCTGCAAATCAGTGGAACCATTAGGCAAGAGCACCACGACAAGGCAACTAATGAAAGAAGATTAGTGCAAGTCAGTGAATCTGTTTGTTGGTACAATACAGTGGCAGCCAACAACCTCAATCATGGTGGACGAAAAGAAGGTGGCTGAAGAAAAGAATTCGCAAATACAAGAATTGGTTTTGTTATACAAGTACCCGTGGAGATTAGGGATGGAAACGACAGCTGAGCAGCAGAACTGCACAATCTGCGACGCTGAAAAATAACACTACTTAAGAGACTGTCTCTATCAAAGAGATGTAAGAAATGTGTGCTGTATACAAAATCCCACATTGTTTGAGCTAAGAAAACACTATATGTTAAATAGTTCTAAATGAAGCATCTATAGTTAAAAGATTCCCAAACTTTGTACGCACAAGACAACATAATTTTAAGAGTTGAAAAATATTAGTCTCCTTCTTTAATGACAGCTAAACTCTGGCTACGTCAGGGTGCAAAGTGACAAGATGAACAACCCAACATAGTGTCTTTGAACTGGGCAGTATTGTATGCTGCTAGGGTGGTGAACGTGTTCACTTACAGCATGAGTGACGCTGCCCCAATACTGAGAATGGCGGTATGCTCACTCACAGCATGAGTGACGCTGCCCCAATACTGAGAATGACGGTATGCTCACTCACAGCATGAGTGACGCTGCCCCAATACTGAGAATGGCGGTATGCTCACTCACAGTATGAGTGACGCTGCCCCAATACTGAGAATGGCGGTATGCTCACTCACAGCATGAGTGACGCTGCCCCAATCATCACACTTGAAGACAGACGTTCAGAAGCACGTGCAGAGGTTGTAACATCTAAGCCAGAGACTCAGACCAAAAGAGGATTATTTTTTCCTTCACCGGTGTGTGATCTGACAGTTTTCTTGATTTGTTTAAAGGCTGAGCCCACCGGAGGCCCCCCCCCTCCCGGAGTGACATCAGGAGTCAGTGCCTCGGTGGCTCTCGGGCGAGACGGTGCCTGGCACCCGATATGTCAGAGTAAACACTTACATTGGCTGTTCTCCCAAGAATATGAAATCAATGTGCCATAAAGTAAGATTAATTGCGGTTGAGAGAGAGAGAGAGAGAGAGAGAGAGAGAGAGAGAGAGAGAGAGAGAGAGAGAGAGAGAGAGAGAGAGAGAGAGAGAGAGAGAGAGAGAGAGAGAGAGTTATTGAAACCAATTATTGCAACAATTACTGCCCAAACCGCCGGTGTGTTGCAAGAGATTATAATGAAGGTTGACCTAATAATTCTACCGTCATAGTTGACAGGACCAAACCATGACACTAATATGATGTAGTGATTACGTAACAACGTAACGTGCCGTCATTATGATCCACTCATTATAGAAAACGCAGATTATTGAGCTTCGACTCAGGAAAACATTAAACAATAAATTAGGAAATGAAAAAAAACAAGAACAAGAATCGATTAATTCCCATAGTGAACTGAAGACTTATCCTGCCCCCCCCCCCATCTAAGCCTACTACGAACATTGTGCACGATGCAACCCACAACAACCGCCTGATTCCCCTGTACAAATGAACTGTTTCGTAAACAGGGGCGTCAGATGAAACGAACCGTTGCCCAACCTTTTCTGCCCTGTCCCGGGATTGTACCCGGGTCCCTAGGGTTGTGAGACGACGGCGTAGACCACTGTGCTACAGGATCCTGATTACACAGTTACCAATATCTATCTTGAGATGATTTCGGGGCTTATCGTCCCCGCGGCCCGGTCCTCGACCAGGCCTCCTTTTTTTTTGTTACCCCCCCCCCACAGGCAGCAGCCTGTAGCAGCTGTCTAACTCCCAGGAACCTATTTACTGCTAGGTAAACAAGACCATCAGGGTGAAAGAAACATTTTGCCCATTTGTCTCCGCCTCCACCGGGGATCGAACCCGCAACCTCAGGACTACGAATCGGAAGCGCTGTCCACTCAGCTGGCAGGCTTTAATATAGAAGGGTTCTTGGCTTGGGCTCGTGAGGGCTACACAAGATGTACCCTTGATTGTGTAGTGGAGCCGCACCCTGCACCTTAGTGCCCTGATTGTTGCGTCTACACCAGCTCGTGATTGTTGCGTCTACACCAGCTCGTGATTGTTGCGTCTACACCAGCTCATGATTGTTGCGTCTACACCAGCTCGTGATTGTTGCGTCTACACCAGCTCGTGATTGTTGCGTCTACACCAGCTCGTGATTGTTGCGTCTACACCAGCTCGTGATTGTTGCGTCTACACCAGCTCGTGATTGTTGCGTCTACACCAGCTCGTGATTGTTGCGTCTACACCAGCTCGTGATTGTTGCGTCTACAGCCATCCCACGGAATGGGTATGGATTCCACACCACGCATAGGATGGGTGTATAGGCTCCATAACAAATGAACTGTATCAACCTTTTGTTCGCCAAGTGATGGGTTAGTATCATTCCTGATGAGTTTCAGCTCCTTTGGCATACATCATCACCTGTCTCTCTCTCTCTGCTCTATTATTCATCTCAGGAATTTGATAATTCCTGAGATGTGACAACCTGAAACCCGACACCAAACATTTTAGGACGACACACACACCATACAGATTACCTTCCACAGGTGGGTACAAGAGAAGACGTCTGTCTCTTGTTGGCAGGCGTAAACGCTCACCCTTCCCACAGCTCACCATAAGGCTCACTCCACTAGTTGTACCCCCTTCAACACCATCCGGTACTCGGTTTACAACCAGGTCCCCCAATTATCATTTCGTGTATATGCGTTCATCGACACCATGCGGCAACAACGGCGATTCGTACACACGGACTTCCTTGCCAGACAAGACTTGTGCTGGTGTCGCCCCCTGGCTGAGTTAGTGGCAGCCATGCTCTACCTACCGCCAAGACCCACAAACCTACATTTGGGAGGCGACAACACGCGGCTCCTACGTCTGGCAGCCGCTGCGCCGAGGTACAAGCCAAATTGATTTAAAGTTGTGTTGTCGGGATTTTTCCTTAGTGATGCTGGGAGACTCATAGGAGGAGGGCGTGTGACTCTGCCTGGGCGAGCCACGGAACATATGAAAGTAGGAGGGGGAAAATAAGGTAAACTGGAATGTAAATAAGTATAAAAACAGAAAAGAAAGTCTAAGGAATTGAAGGTAAAGGATATATAGAAAACAAAGAGAAATAGTGGTAAGTGACAAGAGAGGTAATAAAGAAGAAGCGAGGTAATATAGGAGAAGAGGGGGTTATACAGGCTACGGATGGTAGATATGAGAGCAGGACAACTGATGAAAGAGTTTAAAGGGGGAAGGTCGATACCGAGCGGATTAAGAGAGAAGAGAGTACGAATAATTAAAATGATGAAGAGCCTCTCTCTCTCACCCTTCCCCCTCCCACACACACACAACTAGGTGAGTAGAACTAGGTGAGTACAACCACACTGCGAAAACACAATTACAAAACATCTGGAGACTTTGAACTTTGCCACTAAACATCAAGTGTCTTGGGAAAGATAATCTTAGGTGACAAACCTTCACCAGTTTTATGACAGGATAAAACACATAACAGGAAAGAGAAAGACGGCCAGACTGCATCTTAATAAAATGTCAGACGACTTGTCTGTTCTCACAAAGGTGGGCACAGGAGCAGGAAGGTGGGCACAGGAACAGAAAAGCGGGCACAGGAGCAGAAATCTTGCTACTGCTGTAAGCAGGCTAAGAGCTCTCCCTTCCCACAGTTCGTGGTAAGCCTTACCCACTAGTTTTCCTGGAACCCAATCCCAAGACGGCTTGTGTTCCAGGGAAACTCAAGAAGGAAGCTGGTGTAACTGGGGAGGTACTAGGAGAGGAGACGAGAGTTTCTCTGGGGCTAGAAACAGAGTTACAGGGTGCTCTGTACAGGAGAAGCAGAGAGGCAATCTTAAAACGAGAACACAAAGCGAAGGTCAAACCCAAGATGCTTCACAGACACATCGGGAGGAAATCATCAGTTAAACAACACAAACCCGTTCTCAGACCAAGTCCATTCCATCCAGCGGTCGACCCCAAAGACGCATTCATCAATTTTAATATGTTGTTCATTCAAAATAGAATTTTTCTCATATATAAGCAATATTGTTATATATTAGTATACTATGCATATTTAGGCATTGGTTAGGTTAGGTGTTTAGGTTCTGTTGACGATTATTTATATTTGTAGTACGTGGGAGAAGCATTTACAGCGTTGTGGTTCGAACAGCGAATCACTTGTTTCGGAAGTGTTCGTACGTCATACGTCATCAGTTGTAAGTCGTGTGTAAACCGTTTTTCATTCATAAACATGGGGTTTGGCGGGTGCATGGAATAGACTTTGGCCTTTGTTTATGAGGACGAGGTGAGTATAGGTGATAAAGGGAAGTGAACTATCAGGGGAAAGCGTAGGTGGTGAAACAGGATTGGCCAGGTCTCGTTCACAATGAGAGGAAAATTTGTAATACGTGAAGAGATTCCTATAAGTGTTCACAGTAGAGACAGAGAACTTTTGTGAACTGAGAGGAATGGTGCCAAGATCAAGCAGTATAGGAGGAATTTGAAATAAGCCTAGATGAATTAAGACTGCCTAAATGCTTCCGCCTAAACTCAACCCCCGCAAGCTGGACTAGGTAAGTACAGGCACGAGCAGGAACAACCGCGAGCCCCAAGAGTTGATGCTGTCATCACACACTTCTTACTATATGTCAATGAGCTGTCACAGGAAATAGTATCACTCATGTTCATATTAACAGCTGTAAGCTGTAGCACTAATGAGAGGAGCAAGAGCAGAGGGAGTCTGTGAGGGTATCAGTGGCTGATAGACCTTAACCCTAATGAATGTCAAGTTATGAAGATAGCAAGAGTAGCGAGAAAACACCAAAGGCAATTTTGGAATGAAAAATAATTTCGGATTCAGAGAAAAAGAACGTTGAATTGCCAAAGGAAGGCAGGTGAAGAACGTCAGCAAAACTAGCAAATGTCCTGCTACACCTCTAAGAAAACCTTCAAGGCACCGTAAACAACGTATGTAAGCCCCACTCCCGAGAATGCAGCTCCATCCAGAAATCGTTTAACTGACGAAAGAGCACAGAACGAAACGAGCCCAGACACTAAAGGCACGAACTGTACTGCGTCTCAGAAAACTCATCACGCCGAAGGAAAAAAGAAGAAACAGAGACGATAAAAACGTACCAGATATTTAGAGAAATAAGGAAAGTTGTCACGGAGCTCCAAATATGACGTTCCAAATGAGACACAGTGAAACGAGAGAGAGACACAAGGGATGTAAAGATGAGACACAGTGACACGAGAGAGAGACACAAGGGATGTAAAGATGAGACACAGTGACACGAGAGAGAGAGACACAAGGGATGTAAAGATGAGACACAGTGACACGAGAGAGAGAGACACAAGGGATGTAAAGATGAGACACAGGATCGAGGTGTTAAGTCCACCATTGTCATCCTTAACCTTACCTAAGAGTTGAACCTGTCCTAACCTGTCAACTTAAGAGTTACAAAGAAATGAAATGGCTCACGAGAACAGGGTGTTGCGGAATGTGCAGGAACCGGTAGCCAAGGACACTGCGACTTGAAACACGAGGCAGGAAAGTGACTGCACTCAATTACCAGAGTACAGAGAGGCGGGGCTTGCGAGCACAAGCACGAACTGGCAAAGCACATCTAGGTGAGTACATCCAGGCGAGTACATCCAGGCGAGTACATCCAGACGAGTACATCCAGGCGAGTACATCCAGGCGAGTACATCCAGGCGAGTACATCCAGGCGAGTACATCCAGGCGAGTACATCCAGTCGAGCACATCCAGTCGAGTACATCCAGGCGAGTATATCCAGTCGAGTACATCCAGATGAGTACATCCAGATGAGTACATCCAGGCGAGTACATCCAGGCGAGTACATCCAGGCGAGTACATCCAGGCGAGTACATCCAGGCGAGTACATCCAGGCGAGTACATCCAGGCGAGTACATCCAGACGAGTACATCCAGATGAGTACATCCAGACGAGTACATCCAGGCGAGTACATCCAGGCGAGTACATCCAGACGAGTACATCCAGACGAGTACAAGGCCCGAAATACCACCTCCTTGGCGTCCCGGAGACACAGAGTGCATCACACACCGTGACAGGGAAGGTGTCACGGGGTGGGGGGTGGGGGGGGGGAGCCGGTGTCAAGTCGGGGGATTATGGGTAATGGTCACTTTAATAACCAGTGGGGAGCAGGGGATCAATCTTCCAGTAGTGAGGGGGGGGTGTGGAGGGTAGGAGGGGGGGGCTATATGGGGTGGAGATACTAGGGAGAGGGGGGAGGAGGGGGGGGGGGGGGTAGGGGGACATAAGGTGGTGAGAGGGTGGAGGTACCCTGTGTGTTGAGGTACACAGTGTGTTGAGGTACACTGTGTGTTGAGGTACACAGTGTGTTGAGGTACACAGTGTGTTGAGGTACACTGTGTGTTGAGGTACACTGTGTGTTGAGGTACACAGTGTGTTGAGGTACACTGTGTGTGGAGGTACACAGTGTGTGGAAGTACACTGTGTGTGGAAGTACACTGTGTGTGGAGGTACACTGTGTGTGGAGGTACACTGTGTGTGGAAGTACACTGTGTGTGGAGGTACACTGTGTGTGGAAGTACACTGTGTGTGGAGGTACACTGTGTGTGGAGGTACACTGTGTGTGGAGGTACACAGTGTGTGGAGGTACACACAGTGTGTGAAGGTACACACAGTGTGGAGGTTGTAGGAGGCTCGAACCCTGGACCCCACGTGTGTGAGGCCGAAGCTGTATCGACTGGGCTATGAGTAGTCTTAAGAGGGAAAGTTTAATAAAAGAAGAACAAATATTAATTCGAAACGCAACAACTAAGACGAGATAATGTCAAGAGCAAAGGACAAACAAGGAAAAAAACAAATAGCCACACTCACACACACACACACACACACACACACACACACACACACACACATACACACACTTGCGGCTGAGTGGACAGCGCTTGAGTGTCGTAGTCCTAATGGTCCGGGTTCGATTTCCGGCGGAGGCCTAAACAAATGAGCAAAGTTTCTTTCACACTGACGCCTCTGTACACCTAGCAGTAAATAGGTACTTGGGATGCTATACTACAACTCATCTCTCTCTCTCTCTCTTTCTCCTTTTCCAATTGCTGTCAGAATGATCATTAAATCTTGGTAAGCCGGTTGTATTGGCTCCCTTGTGGCGGGATCCCGTTAGCTCAACTCAAATATTGAGCTTTCTGATTGGTGCGCTCAAATCGAGGCCTCCCTGATTGGTCAGTATAAATTTCAAAGCTACATACCATACAGTATCGAGTTGGTCCGGTGCAATTTACTGTTGGGAACATTGTAGTCTCTGTGACATCAGTTGTGGAGCAACTGTTGACATTGTTGTTAAGATGTCCTGGGTCGTTAATGATCAACCAGCAACCTCACCTCAAGGAAGATGAGGTTTATCACATTTTGGTATATATATGTGGGTTTATGTAGCTACCTTAGACAATATGAAGAGTTTCCGTGTCAAGATCTTTACCTACGTGATGTTTACAAAATTCCCATCTCACAAGATGATTGGTTACCCAGGGGGCATGTTTTGCCCCCTGGGTGCATTATGTATATATATATATATATATATATATATATATATATATATATATATATATATATATATATATATATATATATGTGTGTGTGTATATCACGAAAATAAACACGTGATTAAGAATGTGACAATGTCAGACCACGGAGGAAAAATGAAACAGGAAATTTCCTTAAGTACTTTCGTATATTAAATACATCTTCAGAAGGTCCGACCTTCTGAAGATGTATTTAATATACGAAAGTACTTAAGGAAATTTCCTGTTTCATTTTTCCTCCGTGGTCTGACATTGTCATATATATATATATATATATATATATATATATCCCATCTACTCCCTCCACTGTCCGCCCCATCTACTCCCCCAGCTATCAACGCCACAGATAAATAATGTTCACGCACCTGCTTGGTAATACAGTACTGAACTACTTACTGGGACTCACGTTACCTAAAGCCATGAGCCTGTTGCGTTACCATAACAACCTGTGGAGATGAGAGGACGCCACCCCCCCCCCCCCCTCCACATCTTCCCTCACAACACTACCTAGCGCCAGAGGGGAGGGGAGAGAGAGAGAGAGGGAGAGAGAGAGAGAGAGAGAGAGAGAGAGAGAGAGAGAGAGAGGGAGAGAGAGAGAGAGAGAGAGAGAGAGAGAGAGAGAGAGAGAGAGAGAGAGAGAGAGAGAGAGAGAGAGAGAGGAGAGAGAGAGAGAGAGAGAGAGAGAGAGAGAGAGAGAGAGAGAGAGAGAGAGAGAGAGAGAGAGAGAGAGAGAGAGAGGAGAGAGAGAGAGAGAGAGAGAGAGAGAGAGAGAGAGAGAGAGAGAGAGAGAGAGAGAGAGAGAGAGAGAGAGAGAGAGAGAGAGAGAGAGAGAGAGAGAGAGAGAGAGAGGAGAGAGAGAGAGAGAGAGAGAGAGAGAGAGAGAGAGAGAGAGAGAGAGAGAGAGAGAGAGAGAGAGAGAGAGAGAGAGAGAGATCTTTTAACAGACATAAACAACCTAATCCAATATCCGGAGACACAATAACCATGAGCGGAAAATGGTAGAGATTACATCCGTCTGTAACTGTAAAAGAACAGCAGGACACGAAGGAGGGGGGGGGGGGTCGGGAGGCACTGTGCCATGCGTCAGACAGTTGATAAGTTGGGGCCCAGTAGCTCAAATTCGGTCATGTCAATTGTGTTAGGTAAGCAGTTAATTATTCACCCACCCCTCCTCCCCCCCAACGCACACACACACGGTTACATTGCCCGTGTTTATTTACTCACCATTACTCATGTTTGTCTGAGAAGAGAGAGAGTGTGTGTGTGTGTTTGTGTGTGCAAAAGTTGTCTGCCTGAAGCGAGGCTGTGTGGCACGTTTATCTCACACAGCTGGGGAATGTTATTATGTGTTTGTGTGTGCACGGTAATCTCTCTCTCTCTCTCTCTCTCTCTCTCTCTCTCTCTCTCTCTCTCTCTCTCTCTCTCTCTCTCTCTCTCTCTCTCTCTCTCTCTCTCACACACACACACACATGCAGTCCTCCTAGTGGATATAGTATACTAACCACTTCACAATATACAATGTTAACATAACACAACACTCTCTAGGAACATGCTAGTAAATAATACAATAATCCTGGCATCCTCCACTGACCAAAGAAGACTGCAAATCCTGGAGCCTTACTCACAAAAGAAACAAAAAAGACCCACCTTAAATATACAGAGCAACGACATCAACACCTTGCCTACACTGAGCCCCAGACCTCACCATACAGCACCGAACAACGACGACATCTCTACCGACTTCTTGAGGTTTGATTGGCAATCCTATCCCCATTATTCCCCATTCCTTACCTCATGTTTGAATACCCCTTATATTCCTTTGTCCCTTCACCTAACCCCACATAACTTTACCTCTTCCACATGAGTATTTAAGATAAAATTACACCTTGTGTATTCTCGTCATCCAGTGATACATAAGATAATCCAACACAGCCTAGAGTACATAAACACCTTCACCAACAAACTCTCACACCTCAACATAGCCCATCTACACTAGAGAGTAGCAGAAGGTTCGATATGGTATTTTCAATATAATCTACAATACATCTACATCTTAATCTACAATATGGTATCTTCAGGCCACCAAGTTAGACAGGTTAAATATCCCAAGAGGAATCCACTGGGAATTAGCAGTTAGGTTATACAGACTACGTCTAGGTTACAGATGTAACTGGGAGATTGGTGAACCCCGACAGAGGGAAGACATCTTCTACCAAAAAATCACAGAAAAGCCATTACTTCACTATCTCCTGGAATGTGAAGCAACCAACGACCTTAGAAGAGCTTTAAGAGTCCCTGAATCTTGCAGTGGCCACCCTGAAGCCATCAACACTGCCACTCATCTGGTCAAAAAAGGTGTCCAGCAGCTGGAGACCCTGATAAAGACTGTCAAGCAGTATCCTCCCCCGCGATAGCAACCTTACGATTAAATACGACTACAGAACACAGAATACATTACTAAAAAATCTACCACTTACGGGCTATTCATGCCCGTGCCACCTTTTGGGTGGCTTAATCTTTATCTTGTATATTGCACCTTGAAGATATTCCAGAAAGGAATGAAACGTTGTATAAAATAAACTCTTCAATATTCACTAGAATTTCTATACAATGAATTTCGACAACTTGTTTTACTTAATCCTGAGAGTAAGAAAACAGAAGCATAGAAAGCTTATAACATTATATATATATATATATTAGTATATTTTGGTAGCAGTCTTTCCTGTAGACATATATTATTAAATATGACCGAAAAAGTAAGATTAATAATTCTAACACGAATTTTCTCGATCTTTCGTACATTTCTTTTCACTGTTGGTGGTAATTCAAAAATCAATTCTCCAAAATTCATTTTTATTTCGAGAAAATTCGTGTTAGAATTATTAATCTTACTTTTTCGGTCATATTTAATAATATATGTCTACAGGAAAGACTGCTACCAATTTATATATATATAGATATATATATATATATATATATATATATATATATATATATATATATATATATATATATATATATATATATATAAATATATATAAAAATATATGTATATAAATATATTATTTATATATATAAATATATATATTTATATATATAAATAAATATATATATATATATATATTATATATATATATATATATATATATATATATATATATATATATATATATATATATATATATATATATATATATATAATTCAGTTCATATATAAATACAGTAAATTCTTAGTGTAAAAGAGGAAGAAGAGTTCTGCGGGTGTCATTTCCCTGCCTCACCTCACCTGACCTTCGTAAGACACTTTCAAAATTGGACTCACAATTTTTGTACGGAATGGGTATCGTGGGACCACTGGAGGCATACTTAATGAACCCAGGGAGGCTGCCTACCTCGCTCCCCATCTCTCCTTCTTGTTTAGTATCTCTCTC
The DNA here is from genome assembly GCF_040958095.1 of Procambarus clarkii. Taxonomy (NCBI): domain Eukaryota; kingdom Metazoa; phylum Arthropoda; class Malacostraca; order Decapoda; family Cambaridae; genus Procambarus; species Procambarus clarkii. The sequence goes on from NC_091176.1 coordinate 28,421,439, forward strand.
ATTCACACACACACACCCTCGCATATATATATATATATATATATATATATATATATATATATATATATATATATATATATATATATATATATATATATTATATATAATATATATATATATAATATATATATATAATATATATATATATAATATATATTATTAAATATGACCGAAAAAGTAAGATTAATAATTCTAACACGAATTTTCTCAATATTTCTTGTGTTTCTTTTCACTGTCGATGGTATTTGAAAAATCAATTCTCCAAAATTCATTTTTATTTCTAATCTGACGCGAAGCTTGAACACATTTCGTAATAACTTATTACATTTTCAAAGACTTTAGTTTACACACACAACTGTAACCTGTAAACACTAAACAGAGTCAGTTGTTGTTGTTGTTATAGATTCAGCTACTCGGGACAAGTTCCAAGTAGCACGGGCTATGGTGAGCCCCAGCCCGTGGCACAGGAGCGGTGCTGAATTTGAACAGAGTCAACCAATCCGTCATACTTATACTCGCATTTGGGTGAGGTGATATGGTGCAACAGTTTTGGATGAGGTGAACAAACTTGTGACAAATACAAGACAAAACACGAAACAATGGGTATTAGTTGGACATGAGAGCATAAGAATGGAAGTTACTGCAGAGGGCCTATTGCAGTTACTATTGCGTATGTCAGACCAATCGTGGAATATGAGGTTCCAGCAAGGAGTCCATACCTGGTGAAACATAAAACGAAGTTGAAGGTTCAAAGGCTAGACTAGTTCCAGAACTACGAGATATGAGTTACGAGGAAAGGCTGCGTGAATTGGAAGGCAAGTCGCCGGCAAACAAAAAAGTTAATGGAGACATGATTACCACATACAAAATTTTTATGGAAATTGACAGGGTAGATAAAGACGTTATTTAACACGGATGGTACTTGCACACGGTGACACAGGCATAAACTGAGTTCCTAAATAAGCCATAGAAAGATTTTTTTTCAGTGTCAGAGTACTTAATAAATTAAATATATTAGGAAGTGATGTTGTGAAGGCTGACTCCATACACAGTTTCAAATGTAGATATGATAGAGCCCAGTAGGCTCAGGAACCAGTTGATTGACAGTTGAGAGGCGGGACCAAAGAGTCAAACCTCAACCTCCGTCAAGCATAATTAGGTGAATACACACACTCTACCCCTTTGCTCTCTCTCTCTCTCTCCCCCTGCCCCTGGGAGTCAGCAGGAGACGCCCCCACCATGCACCATGACGGTATATGGAGCCACAGGTCCATCACACACCACACACTCCGCCATTCCTCCGCCACAGAATGCTAACTCAATATAGTTCGGGCAAGGCTTTGCACTCCATTGCAGATTCAATCAAGAGATAGGATGCCAGTGGACGACCTCCTGGGTGCCAGTGGACGACCTCCTGGGTGCCAGTGGACGACCACCTGGGTGCCAATGGACGACCTCCTGGGTGCCAGTGGACGACCTCCTGGGTGCCAGTGGACGACCACCTGGGTGCCAGTGGACGACCTCCTCGGTGCCTCCTCCCTCCCTTCATCTCGCCTCTCCCTCATTTAGACCTTCATTCCCATCCCCTTCCTCTCCCACCTCATTCCTTTCCCATCACTCTCCCCGTTTCCCCCTCCCCTCGTTCTCCTCTCCATCCTCCCCCCCTCACCCCTCCCATCTCCGCCCCTGCCCCTGTTCCACAAATAAGATGATAGTCCTCCTCTCCCACACCCCGGAGGGTGGGGGGTGAGGGGGTGGGGGGGGGGCAGCTCCTCTCTCTCTCTCGCTCTCTCCCTCCCTCTCTGGCAGAATGGTCTAACTTGAGTAATAATTCTCAAAAACTTGATGAGGGGAATGGAAGCAGAAGGTGTTCTCTGGGGGAGGAGCTTTTCCTGGGGAGAAGGGTGTGTTCTCTGGGGAGAAGGTTGTGTTTTCTGGGGAGAAGGGTGTGTTCTCTGGGGAGAAGGTTGTGTTCTCTGGGGAGAAGGGTGTGTTCTCTGGGGAGAAGGTTGTGTTCTCTGGGGAGAAGGTTGTGTTCTCTGGGGAGAAGGGCGTGTTCTCTGGGGGTGGAGGGGCTCTTCCCTGGGAATTTATTAAAATTAAAAGGTAAATCAGTTTCAAGGGTCAGGCATCAAATAAATTAATGTAGGATATCATCGCACAGTTTATTTCATTGCGTTAAATACACCAACATCATTTATATTCATACTTAGTCTTAGGTGTGTGTGTGTGTGTGTGTGTGTGTGTGTGTGTGTGTGTGTGTGTGTGTGTGTGCTCACCTATTTGTACTCACCTATTTGTACTTGCTGGATCGAGCATTGACTCTTGGATCCCGCCTTTCTAACCATCTGTTGTTTACAGCAATGACTCCTGTCCCATTTCCCTATCATACCTAGTTTTAAAATTATGAATAGTATTTGCTTCCACAACCTGTTCTTTAAGTGCATTTAATTTTTCCCACTACTCTCACGCTAAAAGAAAACTTCCTAACATCTATGTGACTCATCTGAGTTTCCAGCTTCCACCCATGTCCCCTCGTTCTGTTAGTATTACATGTGGCGGTATAGTGGTCTAGGGCGTGTGCTTACAAGCACCAAGTGTACTCGTTCGAATCATCATGGCTCCTGCTGATTTTCTCAATAATGACACTAATAATAATAATAATAATAATAATAATAATAATAATAATAATTACAATGTGAAAATGATATAATGCCACGAATGCTACTACTACAACTAATAAATTAAGTTCTCCTGGTTAGTGTTTTCGGACAGTAGGTTGAGAGAGAGAGAGAGAGAGAGAGAGAGAGAGAGAGAGAGAGAGAGAGAGAGAGAGAGAGAGAGAGAGAGAGAGAGAGAGAGAGAGAGAGAGAGAGAGAGAGAGAGAGAGAGAGAGAGAGAAGCAGGGACTATCATAAGTGGTGTGGTCAACGGTGCAGAAAATTACAAGGCTCCCAGCGGCTAGGGACGGCGCCACTCGTCTTGTATTCATGATCTACCTCTCTAGGGGCGCGCACACACACACGCACATATGCGCGCGCACGCAGCACGCGCACCAACACACACACACACACACACACACACACACACACACACACACACACACACACACACACACACACACACACAAGAAAAAGGCTGGGATTTTGAGGAGATGGATATTCAGGGCTGTGAAGGTTTCAGTGACTACATAGCAGGTACTGTAACAAATGGAGGGAAAAAAATTATAGTCGCAGTCATATATAATCCACCACCAAATGACAGAAGACCTAGACAGGAATATGATAGAAACAACATGGCCACCATTAACATAATAGAAAGAGCAGCTTCTGTTGCTAGCAGGAATGGATCTGGACTACTAATTATGGGAGACTTCAACCATGGGAAGATAGATTGGAAGAACAGAGACCCGCATGGAGGACCAGAAACATGGAGAGCTAAGCTGCTGGACGTGGCAACAAGAAACTTTCTAAGCCAGCATACCAAAGAGCCAACAAGAATGAGAGGAGAAGATGAACCAGCAATGCTTGATTTGATATTTACCCTAAATGAATGGGATATAAGGGAAGTTAAGATGGAAGCGCCCTTGGGAATGAGTGACCACAGTGTATTGAACTTTGAGTACCTGGTAGAGCTAGGACTTATCTCCCCCCAAAAAGAACTAGGAATCAAAAGGCTGGCATACCGAAAGGGGAATTATGAACAGATGAGAAGTTTCCTAAGTGAAATACCTTGGGACACAGACCTCAGAGACAAGTCTGTACAGGGTATGATGGACTATGTTACCCAAAAGTGTCAGGAGGCAGTAAACAGGTTCATCCCGGCCCAAAGGGAAAAATCCGAGAAGCAACAAAAGAATCCATGGTATAATAGGGCATGTATGGAAGCGAAGAAACTGAACAAGAAGGCGTGGAGGAACTTCCGGAATAACAGGACACCAGAAAGCAGGGAGAGATACCAGAGAACCAGGAATGAGTACGTCAGGGTGAGAAGAGAAGCAGAGAAAATTTTTGAAAATGATATAGCAAACAAAGCCAAGACCGAACCAAAGCTACTCCACAGTCACATCAGAAGGAAAACAACAGTGAAAGAACAGGTATTGAAACTTAGAACAGGCGAGGACAGGTATACAGAGAATGACAGAGAGGTGTGTGAGGAACTCAACAAGAGGTTCCAGGAGGTCTTCACAATAGAACAGGGTGAGGTCACTGTGCTAGGAGAAAGGGAGGTAAACCAGGCGGCCTTGGAGGAGTTCGAAATTACGAGAGAGGAGGTCAAGAGACACCTGCTGGATCTGGATGTTAGAAAGGCGGTTGGTCCAGATGGGATCTCACCATGGGTACTGAAGGAGTGTGCAGAGGCACTTTGCTTGCCACTCTCCATAGTGTATAGTAAATCACTAGAGACGGGAGACCTACCAGAAATATGGAAGACGGCGAATGTGGTCCCAATATACAAAAAGGGCGACAGACAAGAGGCACTGAACTACAGGCCAGTGTCCTTGACTTGTATACCATGCAAGGTGATGGAGAAGATCGTGAGAAAAAACCTGGTAACACATCTGGAGAGAAGGGACTTCGTGACAAATCGCCAACATGGATTCAGGGAGGGTAAATCTTGCCTTACAGGCTTGATAGAATTCTACGATCAGGTGACACAGATTAAGCAAGAAAGAGAGGGCTGGGCGGACTGCATTTTCTTGGATTGTCGGAAAGCCTTTGACACAGTACCGCATAAGAGGCTGGTACATAAGCTGGAGAGACAGGCAGGTGTAGCTGGTAAGGTGCTCCAGTGGATAAGGGAGTATCTAAGCAATAGGAAGCAGAGAGTTACGGTGAGGGGTGAGACCTCCGATTGGCGTGAAGTCACCAGTGGAGTCCCACAGGGCTCTGTACTCGGTCCTATCTTGTTTCTGATATATGTAAATGATCTCCCGGAGGGTATCGATTCATTTCTCTCAATGTTTGCGGACGATGCTAAAATTATGAGAAGGATTAAAACAGAAGAGGACTGTTTGAGGCTTCAAGAAGACCTAGACAAGCTGAAGGAATGGTCGAACAAATGGTTGTTAGAGTTTAACCCAACCAAATGTAATGTAATGAAGATAGGTGTAGGGAGCAGGAGGCCAGATACAAGGTATCATCTGGGAGAGGAAATTCTTCAGGAGTCAGAGAAGGAAAAAGACTTGGGGGTTGATATCACGCCAGACCTGTCTCCTGCAGCACATATCAAGCGGATAACATCAGCGGCATATGCCATGCTGGCCAACATACGAACGGCATTCAGAAACTTGTGTAAAGAATCATTCAGAACTTTGTATACCACATATGTCAGGCCAATCCTGGAGTATGCAGCCCCAGCATGGAGTCCATATCTAGTCAAGGATAAGACTAAACTGGAAAAGGTTCAAAGGTTTGCCACCAGACTAGTACCCGAGCTGAGAGGTATGAGCTACGAGGAGAGACTACGGGAATTAAACCTCACTTCGCTGGAAGACAGAAGAGTTAGGGGGGACATGATCACCACATTCAAGATTCTGAAGGGGATTGATAGGGTAGATAAAGACAGTCTATTTAACACAAGGGGAACACGCACAAGGGGACACAGGTGGAAACTGAGTGCCCAAATGAGCCACAGAGATATTAGAAAGAACTTTTTTAGTGTCAGAGTGGTTGACAAATGGAATGCATTAGGGGGTGATGTGGTGGAGGCTGACTCCATACACAGTTTCAAGTGTAGATATGACAGAGCCCGATAGGCTCAGGAATCTGTACACCTGTTGATTGACGGTTGAGAGGCGGGACCAAAGAGCCAGAGCTCAACCCCCGCAAACACAACTAGGTGAGTACAACTAGGTGAGTACACACACAATACCCAGGCACACGCACGCACGCGCACCCACACATATGATGCCAAAATTATGAGGAAGACAGCATGAGGCTTCAAGGAGACCTGGACAAACTGAAGGAATGATCCAACAAATGGTTGTTAGAGTTTAACACAAACAAATGTAATGAAGATAGGTGTAGGGAGCAGGAGGCCAGATACAAGGTATCGTTTGGGAGATGAAATTCTTCTAGAATCACGAGGAAATCAGATTTAATGGAGAATGGAATAGATTGGTAAGAAAAATCTATTAGTGCCAGATTTCCCAAAAAGGTGATTTTAGTAAATAAAGTTGATTTAAAGTTAATAAAGCAACTGAAGGAGTTGCTTGAGAAACGACTATCGTGAATCTGGCGGCGGGTGACGTTACAAGGGATTATAAGTTATTAAAAGAAATATTCTTGGAAAAGTCCAGGAACTTAGTATACCTTATAAATGGATGAGATCGAAGAACACTGACGAAGAACAAGCTCATAGTAATTTTTAACATTGCTTTTTTCCTGCCCTCTACAAAATTAAATGGATACAACGTGAACATTATTGCCTGCAACAGTCTATTTTTGTACGTTTGATCAAATATTTGCAATAAATACTACCATTTTAGGAGGATGGGATTCCCATTGTATCTAGAGTGAGTGAAGGAAGAAGCAAATGGAAAGGAAGGTGGAAAAGAAGCGGGAAAGGCAGCCAGCCATAGAGGAAGGCGGCGGAGAGGGAGAGAGGGAGGGTAATATGATGGGTAGGTAAGGCAAACCTTGGCGGGTCCCAAGTTCTTTATTTACTTTAAAAACCCGTATGAGGCTTGTCCAGCGTCTCTCTCTCTCTCTCTCTCTCTCTCTCTCTCTCTCTCTCTCTCTCTCTCTCTCTCTCTCTCTCTCTCTCTCTCTCACTCTCTCTCACTCTCTCTCTCTCTCTCTCTCTCTCTCACTCTCAGTCAAGAGCCAACATACAAAAATCACCCCCAAAAATCTCTTATTACTTGTCGTGTGGCAATTTGACGTCCTAAAGTTTCGATCCCGAATGATGACGTTTTGATAAGTATCTCTTACTGTGATATTGTTAATTTTATTGTTATTATTATTGCTATTATTATTATTATTATTATTATTATTATTATTATTATGACAGCTATATTTGTTATTGTTGTTGTTGTGATTATTATTATTAATGCTGAGATAATTAAAATATCTTTTATTTACTCGACGGCAAAAAATCATTACTAATGCCTATATAAAAATATTCCTATATTGACCAACTCCTAAATTTGTTTACAACTAATAATTCTGTATGATACATAACAATACTTCGTCGCGCTCACAGTATTAGCTAAAAATTATATATATTTTTATTTCATAATAATCTAAATTATTCTACTGCTTCGGGAAAGACAATTAGCTATAAGATAATTATTTTATTGAGAAGATGGAGGTTCTCTGATTTACTGTGTCTATTTGTTTTGTAATCCTCAACAGTTTACTATCAGTGATCTGTAATCACTTATAGTTTACTATCAGTGATCTGTAATCACTAATAGTTTACTATCAGTGATCTGTAGTACTAAATAGTTTACTATCAATGATCTATAATCCATAATAGTTTACTATTAGTGCCCTATAATGCCTAATAATGTATCAACTCACGAATTTTTCTGATACCTATTTGCATAATACCTATAATTTCAAGGTATAATTTCAATGCATAATACCTTAGTATTATGCTTAATACCTAGGTCTAAACTGTGTCATTCCGTCTATAATCTGGAATATTAGACCAGATTATACCGTATTATGCATAATATGCATAATATTATGCATATTGTGTATTAATAATACATAATACATAATCTGTGAACGTATTCCATCATGGCTTACAGAGATGTTTCTGTAGTTTGTATTGAACTCCTTTTATTGTATTCCTGTCATTATTACATGCAGTCTCCTCCAACAACTCTAACTTCGGATCAAACGTTTCATTACTCTCTAATCTGTTAAGCGTTGATTTAGTTTGCATTAATTTGTTGAGTGCTGATTGTGTTTGCATTTATTATTCAATTAATTCAGGAGAGTCTGTCCCCCCCCCCCTTCCTCTGTATATGTATTAATATTTAAAAATGTCTATCAACATTTCTATAATTAAAAACACACTCCTTAGTATTCAATTACATTATTTACATAATGCAAATAATTTTACGTCTGTTAATAGTTCATCAATAGATCATTATTAAACTAGTTCATAATGGTGATTTTCACACGCACGTCGAAAGAATTGCCCAACACATGGCTACTAGAGTGTAACTCAAGTAAGTGCAACGTAAAGAGACTAAGTATACAGAACAGGAAGCCTGACACAAGGTACCAAATGGGAGCTGAAATTCTCCAAGAATAGGATAGAGAGGATGGTATGGGGGGGGGGAGGGGATGATATCACACCAAACCTGTCTCCTGGAGCCCACATCAAAAGGATATCACACCAAACCTGTCTCCTGGAGCCCACATCAAAAGGATATCACACCAAACCTGTCTCCTGGAGCCCACATCAAAAGGATATCACACCAAACCTGTCTCCTGGAGCCCACATCAAAAAGATATCACACCAAACCTGTCTCCTGGAGCCCACATCAAAAGGATATCACTACCAGCATATTTATTTTTATTCCCGCAGGTAGGTACTAAAAGAGACGACCTCTGACTCCTATTAACAAGCTGAGAGCTTTCCATAGCTCATGGTAAGCCTTACCCTACTAGTGTTCCCTGGAACACCACCAGCCAATTGGTTTACAACTTGGTCCCCCAATTACTGCTCTGGAACAGGGTCAAGGTTGCGAATTGGAGCTCAGTAAATTCTCCGTGCCAAGGATTCGAACCACGACTTAATTGCTTGCGAGGCGCGGGGGAAGAGTTACAGCAACGCTAACCAGGAACTGGAATCGTGTGATAGGTTGGTCAACATTAGTACTGCCTTTTGAAACCTATGTAAGGAATCATTCAGGACTTGTGTCACATATGTCAGACCAATCCCAGTATATGCAGCTCTAGCGTGGAGCACATATCTACTCAAACACAAGACAAAGATAGATAAAGTTAAGAGGTATGCCACCAGACAGGTCCCGGAACTAAGAGGAGTGAGTTACGAGGAAAACTTCAGGAATTAAACCTCACGTCGCTGGAAGAGAGAAGAGTTATGGGAGACATGGTAACTATGTATAAAATACTCAGGGGAATTGATTGGTCAGAGAAAGGTATACTATTTAACACGGGTTGTTCTCGCACAAGTGGGAGACAGGTAGAAATTGAGCACTCAAATGAGTGAGAGACCTTAGAAATATTTGTTCAGTGTCAGGGTAGCGAGGAAATGGAATGTAGTAAGAGGTGAGGTGGTGGAGGCAGACTGCTATAGAGCCAAACAGGTTCACGCTGTCTGACAGTTGAGAGGCAGGACCCAAGAAACCAAGCCTCAACTCCCGCAAGTACAATTAAGTGAGTACACACACCACAGACACAAACTCTCTCTCCCTCCCCCCCCCTCTCCCTCACACACACATCATTGGGTGGTGGTGCAACAAATGAAGGTATCAACGGGAGAGTGAATCGTAAGGCCATAAAGCCCGGGACGAACACTTACTTGTAGAAAATAAACAACTTTACATCCCAGTTATGGTCAGTCGACCTTTACACACACTATTTTATGTGAGCTGTTGGTCCCTGGTGTTTGGAGGAGGAAGCCTGGGTCACACTGTTGGTCCCTGGTGTTTGGAGGAGGAAGCCTGGGTCACACTGTTGGTCCCTGGTGTTTGGAGGAGGAAGCCTGGGTCACACTGTTGGTCCCTGGTGTTTGGAGGAGGAAGCCTGGGTCACACTGTTGGTCCCTGGTGTTTGGAGGAGGAAGCCTGGGTCACGCTGTTGGTCCCTGGTGTTTAGAGGAGGAAGCCTGGGTCACACTGTTGGTCCCTGGTGTTTGGAGGAGGAAGCCTGGGTCACGCTGTTGGTCCCTGGTGTTTGGAGGAGGAAGCCTGGGTCACACTGTTGGTCCCTGGTGTTTAGAGGAGGAAGCCTGGGTCACGCTGTTTGTTCCTGGTGTTTGGAGGAGGAAGCTTGGACCTTACACAGTCATACCGTCAGGTGCCCCGAACTTGAGGTGGTGTCGAGGATCAATGACCTAGCGGCCCGGTGTCTGACAAAGTCCTCTGGTTGGTGATCTAGTTAACCAGGCTGTTAGACCCCGCTGTTCGTAGCCTGACGTGTGAATTAAGTGATCCGGCACTAATAGGTGTTTAAAAAGTGGCCTTTCGAACAACGTGAGCAAGTCAATAGTGTTCCTTATGTACAAAGGGAGAGCGTCGAAAATTCTTGGGCCACGTGCCTGGTACCGCATATACAAGTCTTGAGGTACGAGGACATGCTAAAGGAGTTGATTCAGTAATTACGAGACCCTGACTATCTACTGCTCTGCTTGTCTACCTCTGTGACTACTTCTAAGACTATCTACGTCTCGAACTGTATGGCTCTCTGACTCACTACCACCCTGAATGATCTATCTTCCTCTTAACTGTCTACGTATGAGACTTCTCAAACTTCCAACATCTTTATCTACCTCTCTGCTTCACTCTCTCTGGCTATCTACATCTTTGACTATTTACATCTACGTCGTATCTATCTCTCCAACCATTTTATCCCTCACGTTCCGTATTAATTCCGTGTAATGTTTCCTTCATGAAGTCTCTCTTCCTTTGTCTTCAGTATACACCGCTCGGGTGAACGCCTGGCTGTGTTTTATGCTGCCAGCGTGTGTGTGTGTACTCACCTAGATGTGCTTGCGGGGGTTGAGCGTTGGCTCGTTGGTCCCGCCTCTCAACTGTCAATCAACTGGTGTACAGGTTCCTGAGCCTACTGGGCTCTATCATATCTACATTTGAAACTGTGTATGGAGTCAGCCTCCACGACATCACTGCCTAATGCATTCCACCTGTTAACTACTCTGACAGTGTAAAAGTTCTTTCTAACGTCCCTGTGGCTCATTTGGGTACTCAGTTTCCACCTCTGTCCCTTGTTCGAGTACCCCCCGTGTTAAACAACTTATCTTTATCTACCCTCTCGATTCATCTTAGAATTTTGTAGGTAGTGATCATGTCTCCCCGAGCTCTCCTATCTTCCAGCAACGTTAGGTTCATTGTATGCAGCCTTTCCTCGTAACTTTTGTCTCTTAGTTCTGGGACTAGCCTAGTGGCATACCTTTGAACTTTTTTCAGTTTTGTCTTGTGGCTGCAATCCATCTTCCTAATTGACAGTACGTTTAAATACTAAGTGTAATTAATAAGTACATTTCATGACTGCCATAGATAGTACATTAATGCACTTATGGGGCTGTTACATTTACTTCCCCATTTATTCTCATCGTTTTCTGTTAATAAGACACTCGGAATTTTAGGATGAAGTTTTAAAGTTCAGTTTGCTATACACAAGTTTTAAATATCAGGCATTTCTTTTCAATTTTATTAAACAATAGAGATTTCATACAAAATTTGAAAATATCTTGAGTTACTTTACAATTTATTTATGTATTTTAGTTTTGTTTTATTTGTTTTATAAAACTGTAATATCAATATAGCTATAGGTTAAGTAGTAATTGTAATTAAGAAACAATAAAATGCTTATCTTCAAAAACTAAGACGGTTACGTTAGGTCGTGGTTTTCTATTCAGCTTTTCAGGTAAACTCAAATATTCACAATACATTTGACAGTACGATTTAATACTAAGTGTAAACAAGTATAATTCCTGATTGTCATATATAGTACATAATTGCACTTATGAGTCTGTTACATTTACCTTCCCATTTTTGGAGGACGGGCTGTGTGCTTGATAAGGTACGAACCCTGCTGTGTGTGTGTGTGTGTGTGTGTGTGTGAGTGTGAGTGTGAGTGTGAGTGTGTGTGTGTGTGTGTGTGTGTGTGAGTGAGAGTGTGTGTGTGTTTGTGTGTGTGTGTGTTTCGCACTTTCCTGCCTGCTTCCCTAGTTGAAGTAATTTACATATCAAAGCGAAGAGGAATGTAGTTGTCCGAGGCTTCGTGGTGTGTGCAGAAGATAATGATGAAAGAGAAGAAACAATGTCTCTCTCTCTCTCTCTTTATATATATATATATATATATATATATATATATATATATATATATATATATATATATATATATATATATATATATCCCCAGAATATCACCATTCTTCAAAAATATTGTTTATCTCCATTTGCCACAAAACACAAACTATATTAGTAATGCAGACAATAATATACAAACACTCCCTCCCCCCAAAAAAATATGTTCACGATTCTTTTATATTCAAGTATTACAAAATTATTTTGTCTGGGAATGAGAAATATATGTGGAAGAGAATATGTCTGGGAGATATACCTGTGAGGGAGAGTTCTCAATGTGGGAGAGATACCTGAGTGGGAGAGACCTGCATGAGAAACTCTCTCCCCCCTTCCCATCCCTCCCCGGAAGAGTTATGCATTAGAGAGCGAAACGACTTCCGGAAATGATGGAAAAGCTGGAAGGGTTTACAAGTGGGACAGGAGTGTGAGGGGGGGCCCCGAGCCAGCAGGGGGCCAGCGGTGGCCAGCAGGGGCCAGCAGGGGCCAGCAGGAGCCAGCAGGGGCCAGCAGGGGCCAGCAGGGGCCGGGGGTCCTTGGCTGGCCCACTGCACTTATCACAGGCGAAGGGGTCAACCAACTTGTGTTTACCGCCGCGCCTGACAGCTGTATGACATTGTCAGAGTGTCAGCTGTCATAAGGCGACGCCTGTCAGGTGTATTTGACAGTGTTAGAGTGGTACCCGTCCAGAAGCCTCTACCTGTCACGTGTTTGTGACAGAGCGCGCAATTTAGGATTTATTGTTGGGAAGTTTTATTTCTTGTTTTGTTCGGCGTCTCTCCTAGGTGCCACCGTCCACAGCCTCCCTCCTGGGTGCCACCGTCCACAGCCTCCCTCCTGGGTGCCACCGTCCACAGCCTCCCTCCTGGGTGCCACCGTCCAAAAGCCCCGCCTCCTGGGTGCCACCGTCCACAGCCCCGCCTCCTGGGTGCCACCGTCCACAGCCTCCCTCCTGGGTGCCACCGTCCACAGCCTCCCTCCTGGGTGCCACCGTCCACAGCCTCCCTCCTGGGTGCCACCGTCCACAGCCTCCCTCCTGGGTGCCACCGTCCACAGCCTCCCTCCTGGGTGCCACCGTCCACAGCCTCCCTCCTGGGTGCCACCGTCCACAGCCTCCCTCCTGGGTGCCACCGTCCACAGCCCCGCCTCCTGGGTGCCACCGTCCACAGCCTCCCTCCTGGGTGCCACCGTCCACAGCCCCGCCTCCTGGGTGCCACCGTCCACAGCCTCCCTCCTGGGTGCCACCGTCCACAGCCTCCCTCCTGGGTGCCACCGTCCACAGCCCCGCCTCCTGGGTGCCACCGTCCACAGCCTCCCTCCTGGGTGCCACCGTCCACAGCCCCGCCTCCTGGGTGCCACCGTCCACAGCCTCCCTCCTGGGTGCCACCGTCCACAGCCTCCCTCCTGGGTGCCACCGTCCACAGCCCCGCCTCCTGGGTGCCACCGTCCACAGCCTCCCTCCTGGGTGCCACCGTCCACAGCATCCCTCCTGGGTGCCACCGTCCACAGCCCCGCCTCCTGGGTGCCACCGTCCACAGCCTCCCTCCTGGGTGCCACCGTCCACAGCCTCCCTCCTGCGTGCCACCGTCCACAGCCTCCCTCCTGGGTGCCACCGTCCACAGCCTCCCTCCTGGGTGCCACCGTCCACAGCCTCCCTCCTGGATGCCACCGTCCACAGCCTCCCTCCTGGGTGCCACCGTCCACAGCCTCCCTCCTGGGTGCCACCGTCCACAGCCTCCCTCCTGGGTGCCACCGTCCACAGCCTCCCTCCTGGGTGCCACCGTCCACAGCCTCCCTCCTGGGTGCCACCGTCCACAGCCTCCCTCCTGGGTGCCACCGTCCACAGCCCCGCCTCCTGGGTGCCACCGTCCACAGCCTCCCTCCTGGGTGCCACCGTCCACAGCCTCCCTCCTGGGTGCCACCGTCCACAGCCCCGCCTCCTGGGTGCCACCGTCCACAGCCTCCCTCCTGGGTGCCACCGTCCACAGCCTCCCTCCTGAGTGCCACCTTCCGCAGCCTCCCTCCTGGGTGCCACCGTCCACAGCCTCCCTCCTGGGTGCCACCGTCCACAGCCTCCCTCCTGGGTGCCACCTTCCACAGCCTCCCTCCTGGGTGCCACCGTCCACAGCCCCGCCTCCTGGGTGCCACCGTCCACAGCCCCGCCTCCTGGGTGCCACCGTCCACAGCCCCGCCTCCTGGGTGCCACCGTCCACAGCCTCCCTCCTAGGTGCCACCGTCCACAGCCTCCCTCCTGGGTGCCACCTTCCACAGCCTCCCTCCTGGGTGCCACCGTCCACAGCCCCGCCTCCTGGGTGCCACCGTCCACAGCCCCGCCTCCTGGGTGCCACCGTCCACAGCCCCGCCTCCTGGGTGCCACCGCCCGGAACCTATTCTCACGCCTCGCCAGTAACAACCGTATAACAATCACCCAGTTCCGACCTCCAGTCGGAACGCCGCCGATAACACCACGCTCGGCCCCTTCCCCCCCCCCCAGGTCCCCCCCCTCACCCCCTTCCCTCATCCCTTCAGTCCCTTCCATCTCGTAACTCCCCTCCCCCTTCCAGCCCCCACCAAGCCCCATCCCATTTCCCAGCAGGCCATCACAGCCGGACGCCTGTCACAGGTGACTGACACACACCATGTTAGTAGTTAACTCGTTACTCCGTGATACTCGTTAACTCGTTACTCCGTGATGCTCGTTAACCTTGTGTTAACGAGAACGCTGTTAAAGTGAGTACTTAATGAACAACTGCACGCTCCAAGTGAACAAGTATACCCATTAAAAGAATTAGTGTACTTTTTAAGTGAAAATATTGGAGGATCTTTGGCCAGCACTAGCAAGCCTCGGGTTAGGCTACCTTCCTGCGTCCCTGAGTCTACATAGTATACATAGTATACTAATACGTACACCGAGGATAGTAAACTAACAAATACACCGGGGATAGTAAACTAACAAATACACGGGGGATAGAATACTAACAAATATACTGGGATAGAATACTAACAAATACACGGATATATAAATCAAACAAATAAAGTCAAACTTACCTGTTTAAATCCTCTGTACATGAGTCGAATTTCCTGTCTTGTGAACTTTGTTTGTTTGCAGAGTTCCTCTAGCTTGACAGGTTTGTGTTTGACGGGTCGCACTGTCTCTGTAAGGCAGACAGGACAAGGGGTTAGACCTGTCACCACGCTGGGATAGGCAAGACACCACACTGGGGATAGATTAAAAACAAAGTACGACCACACACTCACAAAGTACGACCACACACTCACAGGGTTGGACCTAAACTCCATCTTTAGCCTCAACCTTAATAGACGAAGTCCAGCAGGACTTAAAGTCTATAAAGTTTTCTGGCCAAAACTCTAACTGGACTTACTCTCTAATTAACATTCATTAAGCATAATTCAGATCTTTAACACATTTAAACTATTTACAAATAAAATTAGTAATAATATCATTCTTAATCACTTCAGCGGGTCAGTCGTTTTTTGTAGTGCACTTCAAAATATAGTTCAAACTATTCCAGGGAATGAGCGGAGCCTGATGTAATTGTTTTGAAACTGAGAGAAATATGCCTTACTAAATAAGGCGAGAAAACTTGGGTAGATACGTTCAGAAGGATAATGAATTCTCTAATTTTATATAATTATATAGAGCATAGCTAGTATAACCTAGGGAAAGCACGTCTTCATTCACAAGGACGGAGAGAAAGCACGTCTTCATTCACAAGAACAGAGAGAAAGCACGTCTTCATTCACAAGAAAGGAGAGAAAGCAATTAAGTCTTCATTCACAAGGACGGAGAAAGCACGGCTTCGTTCACAAGAACAGAGAGAAAGCATATCTTCATTCACAAGGACAGAGAGAAAGCACGTCTTCATTCACAAGGACGGTGAGAAAGCACGTCTTCATTCACAAGAACAGAGAGAAAGCACGTCTTCATTCACAAGAACAGAGAGAAAGCACGTCTTCATTCACAAGGACGAAGAGAAAGCAAGTAACAATTAACACAGAGGTAAAGGAAAATTACCACACGCACATAATAACAGAGAAAGTAAAAATCTTCACTTAGAAGAACAGATAGAATGTTCTACATATCCTTATCCTGATCCCTTCCAAGTGCTATATAATTGTAATGGCTTGGCTCTTTCCCCCTGATAATTCCTTCCCCCTCCCTCTTTCACAAAAACAGAGAAAAGAAAAACCTCTACTTACAAAAACAGGAAAAAGCAAGTATCCACTAACAAGAAAAAATCCACACACATGAACAGAGAACACAAAAAAATCTCTGATATCCATTTTAATTAGTCTTTTATGCATGTTATTCAATGCATTATTTTATTAATAGTTACTAAACCCCCATGATGGATGACACACAATAAATGGGTGTGTCCAATAGAGGTGACACGGTGTGGAGCATCCACACCACGACCACACGGATGGGAGAGGGACGGCTATAAACTCCAACACTGGCAAAATACACAACCCTGGCCCATTCAAACCCAACAAACACCGGCAGCCTTGCTCGAGCAATGTAACATCAAGCTGAACATGTTCACATCCACTCGCCATCAACAGTGAACGCGTTGAAGCAACAAACGAATGACCAATAAAACGACTAGACTTTAAGAGCTTTTCCCCAACTCAAATAAAAACTCCAAAGTGAACAATTATGTGACCCATTTTAAGGGAGGACTCTTGCAGAACTCGACACAAACTCGACCTCTTGTGGGTGTGTAACCAAGCTACAGGCAGAGTGTAAACACGGCGAGGAGGTCGCCCTGAGGGTTAAGGTATAATATCTTACCTGTGTCAGGCTCCTGCCGAAATGTGCTCGGTTAAAACTCTGAATATTCTCGTCCGCAGAGCCCTAAGGCGGCCGCGGCCATGCTCGTATATTTTGTAAAGAGCAAGAAGCAGTTTTCTTTGGGAAATCATTCTTAACCCACTTAACGAATGATATCTTATTCTCAGGAGAGAAAGATCGTATCTTATACTCACGAGAGAAAGATCGTATCTTATACTCACAAGAGAAAGATCGTATCTTGTACTCACGAGAGAAAGATCGTATCTTACACTCACGAGAGAAAGATCGTATCTTGTACTCATAAGAGAAAGATCGTTTCTTGTACTCACGAGAGAAAGATCGTATCTTATACTCACGAGAGAAAGATCGTATCTTATACTCACAAGAGAAAGATCGTATCTTGTACTCACGAGAGAAAGATCGTATCTTGTACTCACGAGAGAAAGATCGTATCTTGTACTCACGAGAGAAAGATCGTATCTTGTACTCACGAGAGAAAGATCGTATCTTGTACTCACGAGAGAAAGATCGTATCTTGTACTCACGAGAGAAAGATCGTATCTTGTACTCATAAGAGAAAGATCGTTTCTTGTACTCACGAGAGAAAGATCGTACCTTGTAATAACAAGAAAGCGGTCATAATCACCTTACAACAGAATGACTGCATCTTGCTGCCACTCAACAAGATGCTTAATCTTGCACTAACAAAAAGGGTTAAGTCGTGACTCGCTACACCTCAAACGAGACACAAACAAAAGCTCATTACTTTTAGATTATCGCCTAACCTGAGAGAGACAGAGAATATAACTTCCTTCCCAGCAGCAACTTCCCAGAGAATATAACTTTCCCACAACGGAATATAATAGTGCATTGAATAACTGGCGCCTGACAGCCGAGTGGACAGGGCTTCGGATTCGTAGTCCTGAGGTTCGATCCCCGGTGGAGGCGAAGACAAATGGACAAAAAGTCTCTTTCACCCTGATGCCCCTGTTACCTAGCAGTAAATAGGTACCTGGGAGTTAGACAGCTGCTACAGGCTACTTCATGGGGGGATGTGTAACAAAAAAGAAGCCTGGTCGAGGACCGGGCCGCGGGGACGCAAAGCCCCGAAATCATCTCAAGATAACCTCAAGATAGCATATGAACAAAATAATCGGCTGGCAGGATTAGGTTGGGTGTCGAGCTAAGGCTTACCAACATCGCGGCTCTATAAGGCCAACACTTTCTTAAGGTCAAAAAGTATTCATTTAATAAAATATATATAAACGAGAAAATAATCGACAGATACAACGACAACAGACGACTGGCCATCGACGAGGCCATCAACACATTACACTCTGCTAACTTCTACACCCCAACGGAACATTATATATACATATACATATATGTATGCGGAAAAGCCACACGTGAAAAATAGAGAATGCTAAACGCGTTTTCGGCTCGTTTTTCGTAAACGCGTTTAACATTCTCTATTTTTCACGTGTGGTTTTTCCACATACTTGGATCAGTATTTTTTTAATCGTTGTTGCATATATATATATATATATATATATATATATATATATATATATATATATATATATATATATATATATATATATATATATATATATATATATATATATATATATATACCTGACCTAGGTGTATATACGAGCTGCGACGACTTAGGGAAAGATCAGTAAGCAAACACAAACTAGTTTCCTGAACTATCTCCATTGAGACACAGCCCAAGTTCCACAAACTGCCACCAGGGGAGAAGGAAAACACCAGCAAGCTCCTCGAACAGCCGCCAGAGGGCAGTAACAACCACTTCCCCAGCTCGGGCCCCATTATCCTGCCTTCCTCTAGTGGGCCCCACTATCCTGCCTCCCTCTGGTGGGCCCCACTGTCCTGCCTCCCTCTAGTGGGACCCACTATCCAGCCTCCCAAACGAACATTTCCTCAGATCCACCTAATCATTCCCCCAATCTCCCAATCCCTCCCTACCTCCCCAGTCCGCAGATAGTGCAGTAGACAATGAGAGGAAGATGCCCATCTCTAATAGGCTGTCACGGCGGTGATGAATCACTCTGGCGTGACGTCCCATCAGTCTGAGCGTCTATCTGCCTGCTTTTTTTTTGAGTGTCACTTTCGAAGTCTTTCTATCAAGGGGTATAATGCACCCAGTGGTTTACCCCGACTACAGTGGGTGTACACCCATTGAAAGTTTACCTTAAGCTGCGGTTTGCGTTCAGGAAAATATATTTACTGGTTGTGGTCATTACAGCTCTTGTGGTGACCTTGACAACTCTCCAGAGGTTGACAAACTTAAGAGGTCAAGACGAAATGGTCTGTTCCTTGACCCTGTCTTACTGTCTACTTCCCCTTCCCCTTCCCTCCGTTCTCTGCCTGTTTGTATTCATTCCACACTGTCAGTTATTCTGCCTTGTTGCTTATTCTGTCTCCCGTTCCTTAAGGCTTCCGATGATTTGAAGACTTTATGATAAAAACAGCACCTCTACTCTTGCCTCTGTGCAAGAGTACAGGTGCTGAAACTCTCGGGTCATCTATTTACGGTACTGCTTGTTCATACAGTAGTTACTGTTCATACAGTAGTCACTGTTCATACAATAGTCTCTGTGTATACAAGTTCACTCTTTACATGTACTCTTTGTTTATACGTACTCTATAAATACTCAGCGTTTATACGCACTCCGATTAATATACACTCTCCGTATATATGTGTATACATAATATCGTGTATTCGTACTCTTTGTTTTTATATAGTGTTTATATATACTCTTTCTGACCAGTGCTAGGGGTCAGCCTCAGCAACATAACAGTACTGACCAGTGCTAGGGCTCAGCCTCAGCAACATAACAGTACTGACCAGTGCTAGGGCTCAGCCTCAGCAACATAACAGTACTGACCAGTGCTAGGGCTCAGCCTCAGCAACATAACAGTACTGACCAGTGCTAGGGCTCAGCCTCAGCAACATAACAGTACTGACCAGTGCTAGGGGTCAGCCTCAGCAACATAACAGTACTGACCAGTGCTAGGGGTCAGCCTCAGCAACATAACAGTACTGACCAGTGCTAGGGGTCAGCCTCAGCAACATAACAGTACTGACCAGTGCTAGGGGTCAGCCTCAGCAACAAAACAGTACTGACCAGTGCTAGGGGTCAGCCTCAGCAACATAACAGTACTGACCAGTGCTAGGGCTCAGCCTCAGCAACATAACAGTACTGACCAGTGCTAGGGCTCAGCCTCAGCAACATAACAGTACTGACCAGTGCTAGGGGTCAGCCTCAGCAACATAACAGTACTGACCAGTGCTAGAGGTCAGCCTCAGCAACATAACAGTACTGACCAGTGCTAGGGGTCAGCCTCAGCAACATAACAGTACTGACCAGTGCTAGGGGTCAGCCTCAGCAACAAAACAGTACTGACCAGTGCTAGGGGTCAGCCTCAGCAACATAACAGTACTGACCAGTGCTAGGGGTCAGCCTCAGCAACATAACAGTACTGACCAGTGCTAGGGGTCAGCCTCAGCAACATAACAGTACTGACCAGTGCTAGGGGTCAGCCTCAGCAACATAACAGTTCTGACCAGTGCTAGGGGTCAGCCTCAGCAACATAACAGTACTGACCAGTGCTAGGGGTCAGCCTCAGCAACATAACAGTTCTGACCAGTGCTAGGGGTCAGCCTCAGCAACATAACAGTACTGACCAGTGCTAGGGGTCAGCCTCAGCAACATAACAGTACTGACCAGTGCTAGGGGTCAGCCTCAGCAACATAACAGTACTGACCAGTGCTAGGGGTCAGCCTCAGCAACATAACAGTACTGACCAGTGTTAGGGGTCAGCCTCAGCAACATAACAGTACTGACCAGTGCTAGGGGTCAGCCTCAGCAACATAACAGTACTGACCAGTGCTAGGGGTCAGCCTCAGCAACATAACAGTACTGACCAGTGCTAGGGGTCAGCCTCAGCAACATAACAGTACTGACCAGTGCTAGGGGTCAGCCTCAGCAACATAACAGTACTGACCAGTGTCCGCTGGTGTAAACACACGTTTGTGAAATGTAAGTTAAATTGTAGAATATGAACGGTCTCTTGGGGCAGCAACCATACCAGACACACTGACCCACAACAACCATACCAGACACACTGACTCACAGCAACCATACCAGACACACTGACTCACAGCAACCATACCAGACACACTGACTCACAGCAACCATACCAGACACACTGACTCACACCAACCATACCAGACACACTGACCCACAGCAACCATACCAGACACACTGACTCACAGCAACCATACCAGACACACTGACTCACAGCAACCATACCAGACACACTGACTCACAGCAACCATACCAGACACACTGACTCACAGCAACCATACCAGACACACTGACTCACAGCAACCATACCAGACACACTGACTCACAGCAACCATACCAGACACACTGACTCACACCAACCATACCAGACACACTGACCCACAGCAACCATACCAGACACACTGACTCACAGCAACCATACCAGACACACTGACCCACAGCAACCATACCAGACACACTGACCCACAGCAACCATACCAGACACACTGACTCACAGCAACCATACCAGACACACTGACTCACAACAACCACACCAGACACACTGACCCACAGCAACCATACCAGACACACTGACCCACAACAACCATTCCAGACACACTGACCCACAGCAACCACACCAGACACACTGACTCACAGCAACCATACCAGACACACTGACCCACAGCAACCATACCAGACACACTGACCCACAGCAACCACACCAGACACACTGACTCACAGCAACCATACCAGACACACTGACCCACAGCAACCATTCCAGACACACTGACTCACAACAACCATACCAGACACACTGACCCACAGCAACCATACCAGACACACTGACCCACAGCAACCACACCAGACACACTGACTCACAGCAACCACACCAGACACACTGACTCACAGCAACCATACCAGACACACTGACCCACAGCAACCATTCCAGACACACTGACTCACAACAACCATTCCAGACACTTAGAGTAAACCAATCTCGCTGGAGTTCCTCCCGCCCCCAGGAGCCACTCCCGTGCAACAATAGACCTGCAGCGTAAGTTATTGAGATGCATGCAGCTAATTGTAGGCACCATTGTGGAATCAGTGGTCAGGAATTTCGTCCGGAGGGTACCCTTCCCCCCGGGCCCAGCACGGGGTGACTGAGACGTCAAGGGAGTCCAATTTCCTCCCTTGGGGGAAGAAACATCTGACACGCTACATTTAGCTGTGGCGAGACCGGACCTGCTAGATTGATGCTATGTTTAGCACTGGCGAGTCTTGATCTCCAGGATTTACGCTAAATTTATCTGTGACTGGGCTGTCTTCTTCTTCTTCTTGAGATGATTTCGGGGCTTAGCGTCTCCGCGGCCCGGTCCTCGACTTGGCCTCCTTTTTGTTAGACCCTCCCAGGAAGCAGCCCGTAGCAGCTGTCTAACTCCCAGGTACATATGTTCTGCTAGGTAACATGGGCATCAGGGTGAAAGAAACTCTGCCCATTTGTTTCCGCCTCCACAGGGGATCGAACCCGGAATCTTAGGACTACGAATCCCGAGCGCTGTCCCCTCAGCTGTCAGGCTTCTGGCTGGACCGGTATGATTTGCGCTGTTTAGCAGTGAAAAGCCAGGAGCTGCATTATTTACCCTGCTCTTACCTTCAGCGACCTGGAACTTAACAAAGAATAAAGAAACTTGCAGCGCTCCTATTTGGCCATAATTTACGTTAACTACCGCTAAGTTAATCCCCACTAACTACCCCCCAATCTCTGCTTGTTAGAGTTACCAGGCCGCTCTGTGGGCTACGTGGTGTGGGCTCTTAATCTCTAAATGTTCTTGTATTGAAGTTTAGTGGTCCAGCATTTATAGATCAATAATACTAGGACTAACTTTGTTTATATCCAGATCCTGAGGAGGTCCTCGAGGCGGGTTATAGAGGGAAGCAGGAGAGATAATGAGAAAGGAGAGATAAGGGGGGGGAAAGAAGTATATATGGATAAAGACAGAGTAAAGAGCTAGGGAGCAGTTGACAGGCAGTTGTTTAATACGCCCAGATACTCATTAGGGCGCTGATGGTGGGAAAATATGTTGATTATCAGATATCAAGTGATTAATAATAGAACTGTCAAATATGATCGAGAAAAAATCTCGATCATATTTTTAGTAGGAATCTTAAGGCTAAGAAATCATTACAGAAATGTTCGAAATAAGGCAACTACGATACTGGGATTCATACATAAAATCATTTGTTTAAGGTATAAAAAATAAACATTTGGAAGCAACAGGCAGACCTGTTGAACCATACTAGGGGGAGCACCCCCCCCCCCATCACCCATCACCCACATATCAGTCCAATGTATTTCTGAAACTCATTCAACTTTGTCTCAACAACGCCCGGTGGCAGCTCATACCACTCATCCACAACCCAATTCCCATACCAGTGCATCTCTAAGTCATTCTTGAAACGAAATTTCCCCAGTTTGTACCCATAGTTACAGCTGCAGAACCCTGTCTATATGCTTTAAATAATACAGCAAATTGGTGATACAGAAATGATGTCTTGTTAACCCGTGTTGGCACTTATTATCAACTTGTATTTGAGTAGGTGATTTCTTATGAAATCTACAATTACTGCTTTCAGGAATTTTCCCACAAATGATAGAAAACTTATTGGTTGATAGTTTATGAAAACAGCTACATAACACTTTATGACTGTTATGAGTGCTAATAGCACTCAAACATAGCACTAATAAGTGCTATGTAGCTCTTTTCATAAACTATCAATAATAAGTTTTCTATCAACTGTGGGAAAGTTCCTGAAAGCAGTAATTGCAGATTTTATAGCACTCTAATATATTGGAACCACACTGGCAGCCCTCCAGGCTGTAGGCAAAAACATTTGTTGCAAAACAATATTAAATTTACTTATTAGTGGCTTATTTAGCTCCTTCCATTCATTCAGGACTCTGCCGAGTACCTTGGTTGAACCAAGATAATTATTTGTTAAACCTCTCAATCTATTTTAGTATACCCATTTTATTAATCTGAATGTTATCATTGTTTTCATCAACGTTTGAGTGGATTGTTTCTATACCGGATGACTTGTCAAGGTCTTCCTCAGGAAAGACTAATATAAAAGAGATTAGTGTATTGCTGAGTTTCTGCTCCCCGTCTACTAGTTACGGCGAGATTACCTTAAGGGTACCTTAGGTACCTAGTTCTTCTACTACTCTACTACTCGCGTAGTAGAGTAGTAGTAGAACTCCCAGAACCCCATCAAGCAGGTGTCCCCAAGGCCCAGGCTCTGGCCAGGTCTGTCTGGCTCACTCTCTGGTCAACCCCAGAAACCTGAGTGTAACTTATGGACGTGAGAAATGACAGGATTGCGAGGCGCAATCCCAGTACTAACGTGAGATGTATCATTAGCACTAACCGAAGGTGCATTTCAAGACTGATGACAGATGCACTCTCTCAGCACTAGCGGCAAGTTGGACACGTTGGAAAGATTAATCAAGAATACAGATTAACAGTTTTACAGGTTTTCCATCATCTTCCCAAAATTACCATACCCGAAAATGCATATGTAAACATTTCTATTCCAAGCAAACTTCGGCTGGAACGTGGAAAAAATATTCCAAGTTTAGGAGAGATTTGGTAAAATAAAATGGTATGTAGAGACTGTGGTGTTCCCAAACTGCATGCAAAGTTTGTTTAAAGTCAATCAGGAAACTGTTCACATCGGTGGTGGAGTGGTGGAGGCGGCTTGGTATTCCGGGAGAGTGTGCAAGCTGGGTTATAAGCTTCTATTGACGATCTCATCATGGCCGCTCGGGCAAGGGAGCTCTCTCGTCTGCCCTGGCAACTCTCTCTCACTCTCTCTCTCTAGTCTGCTCTAGGAACTCTCTTTCGTCTGCCCTGGCAACTCTCTCCCTCTCTAGTCTCCTCTAGGAACTCTCTCTCTCTCTAGTCTGCTCTAGGAACTCTCTCTCGTCTGCCCTGGCAACTCTCTCTAATCTGCCCTGGGAACTCTCTCTAATGTGCCCTGGGAACTCTCTAGTCTGCTCTAGGAACTCTCTCTCGTCTACCCTGGCTCTCTAGTCTACCATGGGAACTCTCAAGTCTGGCAAGTGAGTATACACATTAAGCTTGAGTCATATTAAACAGAACAACGTAGGCTATGGCTGGCCCGTTGACCAACCCTATCATAAACTTAATGCCTCTCAGCTTATAGAGGCCACCGTCACCAGCCTCCAAATTACTGCGCTTTGGTAGAGTTTAGGCGACTAAATCTGAACGCATTCTCCAAGACATGAGCACTGGCCTCGGTTGGATAGTGTCATTATGTTCAAAAGTATATGACTGAGCAAAGTGTCTTCAAATTTGACGTTTGTCAACTGCTTGATACCTGGTTGATGGGGTTCTGGGAGTTCTTCTACTCCCCAAGCCCGGCCGCCGTTGTGCCCTGGTCCCCTGGGTGGGTTATCTTGAGGTTATCTTGAGATAATTTCGGGGCTTTAGTGTCCCCGCGGCCCGGTCCTCGACCAGGCATCCATCCCCAGGAAGCAGCCCGTGACAGCTGACTAACACCCAGGTACCTATTTTACTGCTAGGTAACAGGGGCATAGGATGAAAGAAACTCTGCCTATTGTTTCTCGCCGGCGCCTGGGATCGAACCCAGGACCACAGGATCACAAGTCCAGCGTGCTGTCCGCTCAGCCGACCGACTCCCCTGGGTGTTCCCGTCTAAATTATGTGGGGGAGATTTTGTGGAAGAGAAGAGGT
>NC_091176.1:28452151-28490705 GCF_040958095.1 Procambarus clarkii
TGTACATGCTGTATACAATTTACATTTCAATAAAAATTGGAATCCTTATACAAATAAAATTACATTGCAATAGTAAAATGAAACTTTAGACTATCATAGTGATTGTTAATGACGACAATCTAAACAAATAAAAGTATTTCACGAATCGAAACTTTTATTTTATATTAACTGTTAAAGAAGAGTCTTAAGAATGAGAAATAATGACAAAAATTCTCTCGCTTCCACCTAAATCGTCACACGAGACCTAACCACAGAACCGGAAGATGAGCAGGCAACCACGTTTCTGTCCGTCCTCGTCTCACTCGCAATGTGTCCGTCACATCACAAGTGAGAAGGGTGAGAGAGAGAGAGAGAGAGAGAGAGAGAGAGAGAGAGAGAGAGAGAGAGAGAGAGAGAGAGAGAGAGAGAGAGAGAGAGAGAGAGAGAGAGAGAGAGAGAAGATTGGATGAACAAAGGGAACAACGACAATTTCAGGGGAGCAAAAACAAGAAGATTATTCTTGTTCTATTGAATGTTGTGGTTGTTGTTGTTGTTGTTGTTGTTTTAGACTTAGCTACTGGGAACTCACATGTCCATGTAGCACAGGCTATGGTGAGCCCGTATTGTTTACTGAAGGGGAGAAGCGTTAATAATGGAATAGAGGGAGAAGGAAGGTGTCAGGAATGGAGGGGGATAGGCAGAAAGTTAAGGAGAGAGGGAAGGAGGGATAGAATGAGAGGGAGAAGAAGAGAGAGATATATACCAAGGACAGAAAGTAGGGAGGAAATTATATGACTAGGGATGGAGTGTTGTGATGGCGGGAGGGTGGGTTGTGAGGGAGAGAGGGAACTAGGGAGAGGGAGAGGGAGAGAGGATAAGATATAAGGCAGCAAGTCCTGATCATTGGAAGGAACACACAAGGAAGCTGTGTCCTAGTGATTCGTGCCACATCATTTTACTTCTAAACTAGTATATGTCTGCAAGGTCGAGCGTTAGCTTCTAAGCCCCGCCTCTCAAGCTATCGGATGTCTAATACAATAACTCATCTTCCCCCCATATTTCATATTAACTTTAAAATTGTGTATTGAGTTTGCCTGAAAAATGTCTTTCTCGCTAACCCGGTGCATCTGTTTACCTAGCTCACCTGATGGCCGACCTGACATTTCTACGAGACATTTGTGTCTCACTGTCACTCAGGATCTCTAAGTCTAACTGTCTCTCAGTCTCCTGTGTCTTAGTACTGACGCTGTTGGGAGTCTCAGAGGTCACTCTATACTCCTCTGTTCCTGCTCTCCTACACTGTGGCTAGTTCAGGCTTTATTCACTCTCAACTCTCATGTCAAACTCCCATTTACTAGCTTCATTTTGTTCTCTGTGGATCTTATACGTTGTGATCATGTCACCTGTAGTTCTTATCTCCTTTCGTTTTGTACGACTGAGTTCCTTAAGTTTGTTCTCATAGCTGATCTCCCTTTGTCTGGCATTAAGTCTCGTCAGCGAACATAAATATGGCACTGATGCCATGGATATTGGATATATGCCATGGATATATCCACCGAGAGTATATATGTCCACTACCTCAACACCACAACCATCCTCCTGATAAGATAGTACGTTATGTAACTATGTTGACCATCGTACAAATACCGAAGTGACGGACAAATAGAAAGTAGAATTCGGTTCTATTTATTTTATTGATCCCGGAGAAAATAAAGCTATAATCCAAACGCAAATATTCCTAGGCCTAGTATAGCACATATATGGACTATATTAGGCCTCAGATCGCGTGTATTAGGCCTAGGATGGTTACGTTACATTGGCAACATGAATAGAAAAAAATTTCCTGTTTGTCCAGATTCAGTACTACAAGTGTACTTCCTAGTGGTCCATCACGACCATATGTGGACCATCGACCACATCGTTACTCTAATGTACTTTCATTCTAGGAGGAGCTGGGCTATCATCTTCGGGTTCGGACGTAGGTTCGAATCCTCGTCACGGACCTTGTAGATTTGTTCATTCGTGTCCGCCATTTTCACATATACTACTGATGCTTGTCTGTTTCCATCTCCCAGGTACCTCAGCCTCTCTTAATAACTTTTAAATTCGTCTTTTTTGGGGAACAGTGACAAGGGCTTCTTGACCATCTAGAAATGCATAACCTCCTCCTCCTCTTTCTTGTCATGTCTAGGTGACTCGCAGCGCTGACTGATGATTTTAGGATTATTCGAACGAAGGGGCCAGTATTCTGTTAGCGTTTAGTCCTGTTCACACCTGGCACCAGTCATTAGTCTCTAATTTCCCCTTGTCTTTCTCCCGGTTCTCTGATCCGGATAGGGATAAAACTAAGTAGATCGGGTGGCTCTCTCTCTCTCTCTCTCTCTCTCTCTCTCTCTCTCTCTCTCTCTCTCTCAAGTGGCTACCTAGAATCTCAGTTCATCGTCGTTATAGTGGTGACAAGGGTGATGTGATTATTACAGCGGTAGTTTCGCTCCCATTTGTTATAATGCTTACATTAAGGTGGCTGTTAACTCCGGTTGTTATAAACCCAACTGGAAGCTGAGGCCCACCCGCTAGCCCACCTAGTTATTCTGGCCCACCTGCTAGCCCACCTAGTTATTCTGGCCCAGCCAAGCCCACCTAGTTATTCTGGCCCACCCACTAGCCCACCTATTCGCCAACCTGCGATCACGAGCTGGCTAGTTCCAGGGGTCAGCGCCCCCTTCACAAGGGGCAGCAGGGAAGTAGAGGTACTCGGATGATGACTGTGGGACACATGTGTGGGATTACCAAGGTGTTGGTGCATGGGAGGGCTTAGGGGGGTCCTGTTGTACTCGACCCCTTCCCAGCTATAGTCGACCCCACGCCAGTTGTATTCGACCCAATTCCAGTTAAGAGAACTTTCTTGATCGTAAACGTTCGCGTCCTCTCCCCAATATTTCCATTTACGAAAGTTTTCACGACTAAAGTTTCTTGCGCAGGAACTTCCTTACTTAAGGACTCAGCCACTTGATTACAAACTTTACCACTTTTAAACTCTTACGCTTACAAAGTTCATGCTATTTAGGACAGGTCATTTACACGATTAAATCATCTTTAATTGAGAAACGTTGAGGGGTAGCAACGTTCCGTCTCTCTCTCCCGCATGCGACACCCAACAGCTGATTAATGTTTACATGTTATCCGAGTCAACACTCTCACCCTCAAGGTAATGTAAGTTTAATCGCGGTAATACTACTGGGTTGAGTCAGCACAGTCTAAAGTGACAGCTACAGTCTACGAGCTGGCTACTGGGACCGGTGAGAGGGAGAGAGAGAGAGAGAGAGAGAGAGAGAGAGAGAGAGAGAGAGAGAGAGAGAGAGAGAGAGAGAGAGAGAGAGAGAGAGAGAGAGAGAGAGAGAGACAGAGACAGAGACAGAGAGAGACAGCGAGAGACAGAGAGAGACAGAGAGAGAGAGAGAGAGAGAGAGAGAGAGAGAGAGAGAGAGAGAGAGAGAGAGAGAGAGAGAGAGAGAGAGAGAGAGAGAGACAGAGACAGAGAGAGACAGCGAGAGACAGAGAGAGACAGAGAGAGACAGAGAGAGAGGGACAGAGAGAGACAGAGAGAGAGAGAGAGAGAGAGAGAGAGAGAGAGAGAGAGAGAGAGAGAGAGAGAGAGAGAGAGAGAGAGAGAGAGAGAGAGAGAGAGAATTTTGTGTGTGAATCTTGAGAATTATAATATCGTACTTTGGTCTCGTTCAATAAATATAATTGAAATTGCTCTCATTATTTTTCTTCCTGAATGACGAGGACGATGGAAGCAATTATTACCAATATTATATTTACAACTGATGTTATTACTATTATTCATGCTTTACTTATTAAAAGTGTTACCTACTTGTAAATAAAGCTAAGTGAAAGTAGCTGATATTTTGAGCCTAGATATTTTGCTTACTTAAAAAGTACTTTGTAAGGAAGAAATCCTTGAATATGCAAAGACACTTGTAAAGTTACTTTAAGTTATAGAAGGGCGAGTCCGTTATACTCCACGAAATGTGAGTCTGGATATACTCTACAAAATTAGAATCTGAATATTGTCTACAAAGGTAGAGTCTGGATATTTTCTACAAAAAGTAGACTGGAAATACTCTACAAAAGTTGAGTGTAGATATACTCAACGACGGTAAAGTCTGGGTATACTCTCGGCGAGAGTATATCATTATAGTTATATGCGAACCAGTTCATGGTGGTCTCGAGTCGTTGTTGGGAGTTACGATGAAAGGCTGCGTGAATTGTATCGCATAGTGAGATGACATGAAAACGTTAATCGAGACATGATCACCACATACAAAATTCTCAGGGGAATTGAAAAGGTAGATAAAGACAGACTATTTAACACGGGCGGCACTCGCACAAGGCGACACAGGTGGAAACTGAGTGCCCAAATGAGCCATAGAGACATTAGAAAGAATATTTTTTTGTGTCAGAGTAGTTAGTAAATGGAATGCACTAGGAAGTAATGTGGTGGAGGCTGACTCCATACACAGTTTCAAATGTAGATATGATAGAGCCCAGTAGCCTCAGGAACCTGTACACCAGTTGATTGACAGTTGAGAGGCGGGACCAAAGAGCCAAAGCTCAACCCCCGCAAGCACAATTAGGTGAGTACACACACACACACACACACACACACACACACACACACACACACACACACACACACACACACACACACACACACACACACACACACATGTTTTTTATGAAGGAAAATACTGTGTTATAAAATAACACCCATTATAAAATATCAAAAAAATTGAACATTATAAAATCGCCCTCACATGTAATTTGCATATATAGCAACATTTGCACATAATTTAACATTGTCACGATAATTGGTATTAAGAACAAACCAGAATGTACTATGTACTATACATAGTACATTCATACAATACATAATACTATGTACTAACAATGTACTGTATCATCTCCCCCCCCCCTCCCCGGCAAGTGGTGTACACCCCCACCCCCTCCCGCAGATACACACAGAGGTACACACAGAGGTACACACAAGAGGTACACACACAGTGACACACAGAGGTACACACACAGAGGTACACACACAGAGGTACACACACAGAGGTACACACAGAGGTACACACACCGGTACACACAGAGGTATACACACAGAGGTACACACAGAGGTACACAGTGGTGCAGTAGTGTGGAGAGAGAGGGAGGCTGGGCCAGCATCACATCTGGCCACTGTGGGCCCGCCGGCAGGACCTGGTCATCACAATGCCCTGATTCATTAACATAATGACGCCTGTTTGGCCCGCATGTGCCCGAGGTAAATTTAGATTGAATCACGTGCGAGTATGGAGCAGAGGGCGGCGTGTCTAGCTGCATCTGGTGGCTCACTGGTGTATAGGGTGTGTGCATACTAACTCATACATATACTTATACACGCACACACATGAGTTATGAAGAAAGGCTGCGTGAACTGCACCTCACGTCGCTGGAAGACAAAAGAGCTAGGGGAGACATGGCCACCACATACAAAATTTTCAGGGGAATTGACAGGGTAGACAAGTTTAGATTATTTAACACAGGTGTACACGAACAAGGGGGGGGGCACAGGTGGAAACTGAGTACCCAAATGCGCCACAGAGACATTAGAAAAAACATTTTCAGTGTCAGAGTAGTTAGTAAAAGGAATGCACTATTAAGTGATGTGATGGAGGCTGACTCCACACACACTTTCATATGTAAGCATGATAGAGCTCGAGAAGCTCAGGAATCTGTAGACCAGTAGATTGACAGTTGAGAGGCGGGACCAAAGAGCTGGAGCTCAACCCCCACAAGCACAACTAGGTGAGCACACACACACACACACTGACAGCCACCCAGGCTGGACCAGTGAACAAAGAACGGCGACCTACTGACTACAGTCGACCCATAAACGCCAAGATCGGACCTTGACGATTCAATTATTCTAAAATTATTCGTCCATGAAGCATATGGCTTCAGCTTGTTCTCTCTCTCCCTCCCTCCCTCCCCTTGCCCCCCCTACCCCCCTTAACTCCCACTCCACTACCCCCTCCCCCTCCCTCCCTCCTACTCTTTCTCTCTCAGCTGGAGAATGCAGAGATCACACTAAAGAATGGACACGCTTTTTCTGTTGAGCTTCCGAGACTGTTGTTCGTGGAGCAACCGGCTACAACAGCAAGGATGAGTATGACAACAGTATGAGTCGTACAGCCAGGATGGTGAGGGAGGTGTTATGTAGTGTGAGGGAGGTGTTATGTAGTGTGAGGGAGGTGTTATGTAGTGTGAGGGAGGTGTTATGTAGTGTGAGGGACTACGTCTCCAAACACGAAGGAAACATGTTTGCGAAAGAGAACAAGTTGAGTACACTTCCTCGTTCATCCTATCTATGACCCCTCGACTACGTTCGCTAACCTCTACTGATAGTTCCTTGTCGCTACTGTCGGTTAATGGCTCCCAGATTAACTCACTCTCTAACATACTCGCAGATTAACAGACTCACAGACCCTCAGAAAGAATGCTCAAAATACTTGAGATTGTGTGTGTGTTCCAATGCTCAAAACCTGTTTCTCTACTAACATATTAAGAACGACTTCCAATATCGTAAATTTGGCATTGAAGAGTCGTGCTTTTAACCCTGGCACTGTACTGTCCACTAGTGTTCTGGGTCACCACTCTTCCTAATTTTTAAAGTATTTATAAACAAAAAAGTTTTTTTGTTGCAAATCACTTCAAAATATTAAAAAAAATGGCCCCCCTCCAAAAAAAAAATTATACTTCCTTGGATATACAGAATCTAAAATAAAATCCATTCTGATATTAATATAATTTCCTGGAATTTGGATAAAGAGTTATACCTAGATGTTATGCTTTATTTTCTTGCTATATTCAGAGGAAACTATAAACAGGTGAATGATAAAACACAAAATATGGCATCAAACTTAATATTTTGAATCAATATTTTGGTGCACGACGATAACACGTCCTCCTAAATTCTCCTAAATAATTACTATTTAAGTAATTTTAAGGTTTGAACTTTATTAGGTAATAAGAGCTAGATAACCGTTATGTCTTTGTAAATATTGGAATTTATAAATAAAACCAAATTCCATTAAATTTCTATAGGAAAAATAAAAAATAAAAGGAATTTACAGAGCACAATCCGGATTAATCCCTGATGACGCAAAATCCGCCATATATCGTTAACCGCCCTCCAAGGGTTAACGCTCAAAGCACGTACTTGCATTCTAATTCTGGAACAGAATTTTGACATTTTACTGCCTAAAAAAAATAAAAAAAGTCACTTACGAATACGACTTAAAATTTTAACTGGACTTCAGACGAGTTTCAATATCTTTCCCACCATAGAAAACGAGGTCTCACACACAAGGGGTAGCAACACTAAACATGATTATAGCCGAAGGTCACACGATCTTAGCGCACCAACAACAGTTTCTGAGTCGTTTAGAGTTGTTGACCTCTTAATTAACTGCCAAGATTTACTCGGTGCTCGGGTGCTGACGGGTTAGAGTGAAAAGTGATCAGTCACCTGTCTCTCACAGTAGATGGCTATCTTTGGGAGCTGTGGGGGGGGGGGGGGACTCTTTCATCGAGGAGACGCATAGACCAATAGACGCATAGACCAATAGACGCATGGACCAATAGACCCATGGACCAACGAACGCACAGACCAACAGACGCACAGACCAACAGACGCACAGACCAATAGACCCATTGGACCAACAGACGCATGGACCAATAGACCCATTGGACCAACAGACGCATGGACCAACAGACGCACAGACCAACAGACGCACAGACCAACAGACGCACAGACCAACAGACGCACAGACCAACAGACGCACAGACCAACAGACGCACAGACCAACAGACGCATGGACCAACAGACGCATGGACCAACAGACGCATGGACCAACAGACGCACAGACCAACAGACGCACAGACCAACAGACGCACAGACCAACAGACGCACAGACCAACAGACGCACAGACCAACAGACGCACGGACCAACAGACGCATGGACCAACAGACGCATGGACCAACAGACGCACGGACCAACAGACGCACAGACCAACAGACGCACAGACCAACAGACGCACAGACCAACAGACGCACAGACCAACAGACGCACAGACCAACAGACGCACAGACCAACAGACGCACGGACCAACAGACGCACGGACCAACAGACGCACGGACCAACAGACGCATGGACCAACAGACGCATGGACCAACAGACGCACAGACCAACAGACGCACAGACCAACAGACGCACAGACCAACAGACGCACAGACCAACAGACGCACAGACCAACAGACGCACAGACCAACAGACGCACAGACCAACAGACGCACAGACCAACAGACGCACAGACTAACAGACGCACAGACCAACAGACGCACAGACCAACAGACGCACAGACCAACAGACGCACAGACCAACAGACGCACAGACCAACAGACGCACAGAACAACAGACGCACAGACCAACAGACGCACAGACCAACAGACGCACAGACCAACAGACGCACAGACCAACAGACCCACAGAACAACAAACGCAAAAAATTGAGAAAATAAACCTTATTACTACACCAATATACAAGCCGCCAGATGCAACAGTGGAGTAATTCACAGAACAAATAAATAAAATACAACATTTATTCGATAATCTAGCAAACCCGACACCAGTTATGATCTTCTAAAGAGACAAGTGCTTTCTTAGACGAGGCAGTTCAGACTTCAAACTGCCCCGTCTAAGATGGCAACCCGTCCTCGACTCAAGTCCATTCCATTCAGCGGTCGACCCCACAGACGCATTCATAAATTTTAACATGCTGTTCATTCAAAACGGGAATTTTCTCAAGTATAAATTAATATTATAATGTATTAGCATATTGTGCATATATAGGCATAGGTTAGGTTAGGTGTTTAGGTTCTGTTGGCGATTATTTGTATTTGTAGTACGTGGGTGAAGCATTTATAGCGTTGTGATTCGAACAAAATTGGTCAGTGAAGCACTTGTTCCGGATATGTTCGAACGTCAGCAGTTGTGAGTCGTGTGTAAACCGCTTTTCATTCATAAACAGGGGGTTTGGCGGATGCAATGAATCACTTTTGGGTCTTTGGAGGACGGGCTGATTCCGGGCAGCCCGTCCTCCAAACAAAGATCCAAAAGTGATTCCATCCACCCGCCAAACCCCCTGTTTATGAATGAAAAGTGGTTTACACACGACTCACAACTGATGACGTTCGAACATATCCGGAACAAGTGCTTCACTGACCAATTTTGTTCAAACCACAACGCTGTAAATGCTTCACCCACGTACTACAAATTTCTTTGAGTATTGAGTACCTTAAAATTGAGTACCTTAAAATGCAGGGATCCCAACACAGTGATCATATTATTCAAATCTCTAGTGCTGTCTCGTCTTCAGTACTGCTTGAGACTCACTTCACCCCTTGAGAGCCAGAGAGGTTGCTAACATGGAGGGACGCCAGAGGACATACACAGCACGCGTGGATACGATAAAGCAGCTAAATTATTGGGAACGTCTCAAAGTTCTCAAAAATATACTCTCTAGAAAGGGGACGAGAGAGGTATACCATAACTTTCATGGGAAATACTGGAAGACAAAGTCCCAAATTTACACGGTAAAATAAACTATTCGAGCGAATAATATGGCGGGAAATACAAAAATGAAGCCAGTGAAGAGCAGAGGTCCCATATACACCTTGACACACCTGATCTACTACAAGAGGGTAACAACCCTGAGATACACCTGACCTACAACACAAGAATAAGCAGATATGTGACCACGAAGATCGTGTATTAGAAATCTATAAACACAGAGGACACTGCCCGCTGACCCTGTACCTCTCTCCCTCAGGATATATATAGTGTTGGAGGGGGCAGAATACCCCCTCTACAGGAGTGAGGGAGGCTGGACGCCAGGGCAGGAGGAGGGGCAGAATACCCCCTTTACAGGAGGGGGGAGGCTGGACGCCAGGACAGGAGGAGGGGGCAGAATACCCCCTCTACAGGAGGGGGGAGGCTGGACGCCAGGGCAGGGGAAGGGGGGAGGATTACGTACAGTTAATCAGTTAACTGAGGGATCACTAATGCGATGATCGGGTTTAGAGATAATTGGGAAGGGCGTGGCCCCTCTACTGGGACCTGCCTCACGCTCTCTCTCTCTCTCTCTCTCTCTCTCTCTCTCTCTCTCTCTCTCTCTCTCTCTCTCACACATACACATACATCATACCAATATACAGGCAAGAGGAGCGAGAGAATACTCAGCTCCTGACCAGTGACCTACACTGACAAACACTAGGGATACCAGGCAGGGAATGAATAAGGGAAAACTAACTTCAAACTTTGTAATGGATCAAGATGGTTCAGAGACGGGAACCCTTCACTCACGAACGCATTAAGTCCACATGAGACTCTGAAGGTTCAGGACAGACCGAAACGTTGCCGTTGCTTCATGTTCCGATGTGTTCTTTGGCCACAAAGCGTAAGGTAGTTGTTCTTACGCAGGTTCTTAAGTATTGTGGCAGAACGCCCCCTGCGCTCGACTCCCTGAGGTAGTGTTCTTAATCGAGTTCCTCAGGATATGGTTCACTTGCTTCTCGACAGAGGTCACTATACTACTTTTCGTTTGACCAATTAGCGTGAAGGTAACGTTGTTTATCTTATCGCTTAGCCAATCACGTTGCTGGCTCAGCTGGAGACCTGACCAATCACGTGTGCGTTACATCAGATGATGAATGCCAACAAATAAGTTCATATTCACAGAGAGATTTACCCCCATGGCTCAGTTCACTCGGTATATAGTTTACTTGAGCCCTATATTATGTTCAAGAATATAGTACCCCTTGCTGGCCGGCCAGTAAACTCCTGTGGAGGCTTTATATAGTACTCCAATTGTTTACATACTGTTGAGGAGAGATAATGGAGAGTGAGAAAAGAGAGGGACTACTGGTAGTGCTTGAAGATAATACACACACCGAAATGTGTAAACTGTACCCTCCATTTATCAATGTGTATACACAGAGACTTTATACTTTAATGCTGGAGTGTGTTCAGGTATACAGTATACTTGCTGGGTGGTCAGTGAGCTACAGCCACGGCTTTAATGAACGTCGTGCAGGTGATACAAGCCTTAACCTCAATCCCAAACAAATCCAGGTGGAGGTGCGAGTGTTGTAATAGAAGATTATTTACAGGTTTTAATATGGTGAGAGACGACCGCAATAAATGTCCCGTGTTTAATTATTAACCTGTTTCTTTGCAACATTGATCAAATGTTGATCCAACTTAATGGTCATTGGTTAGGTAAGCCTAGAAAATTGAAATTATAAAATATATTATTCATAAATAACCTCATGTGTTAGAAATATTAAATGTATTGTATTCATTGTTTTTTTTAGTAAATAAATGAATCGTAATCATTCTATAACTTTATTCATAAATGGATGCACCTTCATAAATGACTTTACAAAATTAAGTAAATTCTTAATTGTAAACTGAAAAAAAGGCGTAAAGTAATATTCGCCATTATAATTATGCATTATATAAAATATCTCAGTGCTCATTTGATATGATACTAAATATTTATAAATATAAAATATTTATTTTATATTTAAATATATAATATTTATATATAAAATATGGAATAAGACAATACAAATTGTTACTACTCATGACATTAAGAGACACATTACAAAACACAGCGTAACCTCCTATAGTAAGGTTCCTCTCCATATTATATATAGCTTATTCTCAAGCTTTGTTCTTAAACTTGAATAAGCCTAAGTAAACTAACCTAAAAAAAAACCTAAACAAAGCTTAAAAGAGGTTCAAAAAATTTGCAACAAGGCTCGTTCCTGAGCTAAAGGGAGACTGAGCTATTCAGGAAGACTGTGGGAACTGGACTTTACTACATTCGCGGAAAGATGGAATAGGGGAGACATGATAACGAAGTACACGATACTGAGGGGGGATTGACAAAGCAGATAGAGAAACAATGTTCAAATTGAGGAACGGTAGAACGAGAGGACATAAATGGAAATTGAAACAAAAACGAGTCACAGGGCTGTCCGTCTCTGTCAGTTTGAGAGATGAGAGTCATAAATGAATGAATGAAACGAATTAGATGAGGAAGTTGTTGAAGGCAATTCGATACACAACTTCAAATATGATAAGAAAACCGAGTTAAACGAGTCGCTACACTGAACGAACGATGGTTGAAAGGCGGGGCTTAAGAGCAGATGTTCGACCCTGTAAGCTCACCAAGGTGAGTAGCAACAGGTGAGCACACAGACACTAGCCAACTAGCCTAACATTGCTTATAGCAAGCGGGGAAACAGATACCTCTGTCACTAGAGGATATATTTTTGGTCGAAGACGATTAATGAATTTGAATTATATTCAGATAGTGAAGCATGCTGTGATACCTGCACTCTCAGGCAATGTTGATGCATTCTCAGGCTACTTTCATACCTGCACTGTAAGGCTACTTTTGATGCCCTGAATTAAAGTGTGGGCAAGGCGAGAGACCAGGAAGACGGGTCACACATGGAAAATGACACAGGTAAACAAGAATCTCAAAGCATTATAAGAGAAAGTAGGTTCTCAACACAGCAGGAAACAGTGAGCAGGGAGGGAGGGAAGGAGGAAGGGAGGGAGGGAGGGAGAGAGGGAGAGAAGGAGAGAGGGAGGGAGGGAGGGAGGGGATATATAGAGGAAGGGTCTTGGAGATATGTATAGCTTTGACGGGTGTTTTTGTTTCGCAGTTGGTGGTATTTATATCGTAGTGGTGGTCGTAGTGGGAGGGAAGGAGGGAGAGCGAGGGAGGGAGGGAGGGAAGGAGGGAGAGGGAGAGAGCGAGGGAGAGCCTATTAGGCCACTACTTGGCCTAATACGCAAGGCCCGATTTGCCTGACAAAGTGATTTACATTATTTTCAATTATTTCTTTTTAAATTGGATTATTTCAATTAATATCATTATATTATATTAAGAATACGAATTTCTTAGTTATGTTAGGTTAGGATAGAATAGATTAAATTAGATTAGGTTTGATCAAATTTCTATGTTCTGTGTTAGCTTGATCAAATTTATGTGTTATAAAGACAGAACTAACACAGTTAATTTTGTGTGTATCAAATAAAACAGTTTCAAATCATATGTTATATTAAATATACTATATATATATATATATATATATATATATATATATATATATATATATATATATATATAAACGAGAGCTTTATGGCCAATTGACTAACGGAAGCCAAGGGATAAGGGTTGCGTTAAACCCAGGCTACAAGTCTTTACCTTAGACCCCGGGTGGTTGTAAATGTACTCGTTAAGCCCCAGGATGAAAGTGTTTCGGTAATCCCGAATCAGAAGGTTCTCGTTAAAGCTCAGGGTGCCAGGCTGCCCCCCCCCCCCCCCCTCACGCCCGGCACTCTCCTGGTGGGAAGTGTTTAGTGAGAGGATAAGATGCTGGCTAGCCTCTCCGGAGTGCTTAATCTTCTGTCTGTCTGTCTCATCCCCTTCTTTCTCATCCTCCGACTTTCTGTTTTCCATTCTTTCACCTCTTCCCTTCTCTCTCTCTCTCTCTCTCTCTCTCTCTCTCTCTCTCTCTCTCTCTCTCTCTCTCTCTCTCTCTCTCTCTCTCTCTCTCTCTCTCTCTTCTTCAGTCTTTCCCCTAACCATGGATGCTGATATGAGAGGCAACTGAACTACTGTATAGACCACATGCTACCGAATTAACTCATCAATGGAAAAGGGAGAGCGAGCAGATTGCCTGTACATGGTTGATGTGGTGCCGCAATACAAGACGAAGACCAGAGCCCAGGTGCTACAGCTCAATATTTCTACCAAACAGTCCTAGCAAGCTGCTGGAGTTACCCACACGAAGAACGCTCGTCGAACACTAAGAATAGGTGACTTTGGCTTTCAAGCACCAGTATCGAATCAGTTATGGAAAATCTTGTCCAAGAGAGAGTGTATATTGGAGTTATACAACAAGATGATGTCAACAAACTCATCCCATTCTTTTGAAATTATACTACTTTTTGTAACTGTAATCGGTCGTCCCACTGCGTAATAATAGAGCCCCAGTTAATCCACTTTTTGTACTATTTTTTTTATTGAGTCCAGAAATAATTAACGTTAAAAACCAAACTTATATATTCGTAGCCTCATATATCACACACACTATATTAAGCCTCAGACGGCGTGTATTAGGTCTAGGATGGTTAGGTTAGGTTTTATTAGCAACATAAAAATAAAACTTTTCCAATTTGTCCAAAATCAGCACTACAAAAGTCTACTTTCTGGTGGTCCATCACG
The DNA here is from genome assembly GCF_040958095.1 of Procambarus clarkii. Lineage (NCBI taxonomy): Eukaryota > Metazoa > Arthropoda > Malacostraca > Decapoda > Cambaridae > Procambarus > Procambarus clarkii. Next base: position 28,466,545 of record NC_091176.1, read on the forward strand.
ATATATTTGTACTTTCGACCACATCGTTACTATAAGTACGTTCCGTTCAGGAGGATGGACTGGATGAAGCAGAGGAGACCGTTGGCAGACTGTACCTGCTCCTTATGATGCATTTGTCAACATCTCTGGAGATGGGCTCAATTCTCACATGAAGATAAGCTGGTGTGTCTAGAAGAGTGGTGAGGACTGCTCAGGACGCTCTTCGCCCAGGAGAGAAGCAAAGGGGGTCCCAGTTGTTGAGGAGCTATCAGAGAGGAGAAAGGTAATGAGCAGAGCACCGCAAGGACAGAACCAGAGCCTCTCATACCTCCAGGACCCGACAGAATGAATTGGCTCCTTCATATCAATGTTTCTTGACAGTCCAAAACTAACGAGTTGAATTCGTGCATCTGATATACCGTACAATGAACTAGACACACTTCTACTGGTGGTCTGAACAGATGTAAAGTCATCAGAAAAACGAGAACAATCTGGGAGTTGACATATCTGCATATTTCTTACCAGAGAAACACATCAATAGAAAAATGACAACAACCTATGCCAAACTTGACAGCCGCCTGGTAACCTGCACACATGTGGACAACATGAGCCGTGTGTTACATTCAACCTACATGAGAAACACGCTAGTGTGTGCAGCCCCGGCACGGGAACACCACTCACCCTGAACGGGAGCAAAACTAGGAAAGTCACTAGATATGCATCAAGATTTGCCCCTGAGGTGAGGAGACTGAGCTGCGAGGACAGGCTGAGGGAAGAGAGCGCTCTACAGGAGGGAAGGAACAAGGCTCACATAACACCGACATATAACACACTAAGAGTTACCACAGAAGACAAGGAAGCTACTCAGATGACGACTAAAAATCACGCCAAGACAACTTGGATTAAATTAAAGAAAAAGGACAAAACATAAACAAGATAGGGCCGAGTACAGAGCCCTGTGGGACTCCACTGATGACTTCACGCCAATCTGAGGTCTCACCCCTCACTGTAACTCTCTGCTTCCTATTGCTTAGGTGCTCTCTTATCCACTGGAGCGCCCTACCAGTTATTCCTGGCTGTTTCTCCAGCTTATGCACCAGCCTTTTATGGGGTACTGTGTCAAAGGCTTTCCGACAGTCCAAAAAATGCAGTCCACCCATCCTTCTCTTTCTTGCTTAATCTTTGTCACTTGATCGTAGAATTCTATTAAGCCTGTAAGGCAAGATTTACCCTCCCTGAACCCATGTTGATGGGTTGCCACGAAGTCCCTTCTCTCCAGATGTGTTACTAGTTTTTTTTCTCACGATCTTCTCCATCTTGCATGGTATACAAGTTAAGAACACTGGCCTGTAGTTCAGTGCCTCTTGTCTGTCACCCTTTTTGTATATTGGGACTACATTACCCGTCTTCCATATTTCTGATAGGTCTCCCGTTTCCAGTGACCTACTATACACTATGGAGAGTGGCAAACAAAGTGCTTCTGCACACTCTTTCAATACCCATGGTGAGATTCCGTCCGACCCAGCAGCTTTTCTCACGTCCAGCTCCAATAGGTGCTTCTTGACCTCATCTCTTGTAATTTCGAACCCTTCCAAGGTCGCCTGGTTTGCTGCCACCTCTCCTAGCGCCGTGACTTCTCATTGTTCTATTGAAAAGACCACATCATGTGTGTGTGTGTGTGTGTGTGTGTGTGTGTGTGTGTGTGTGTGTGTGTGTGTGTGTGTGTGTGTGTGTGTGTGTGTGTGTGTGTGTGTGTGTGCACAACTAAACATGCTTGGAAAGCGAACAATACCTCTTGATACACTCTCTCCAGTCGTCATTCGTGTTTACCTTAACTCTGGAGCCTGGTATTACTTATGATAACACCTTCAAACTATTTATGGAGTTAGTCTCAGTAACTCCCTCCTCATCACCTTAATCCAATTGCGCATTACTTTTATACTGAAGAAGTTCTTTCTTACATTCATTTGGCTCATCTGAGTTAATATTTCCCACCCATGTTCTCATAAGCATTTTCATTCTCTGCACTTCGTTACAACCTCCAGGAATATTATATTGCAAGCAGGTCGCCCTTTGTCTTTTCTTCCCAGTGTCTATTTTCCTCAGTCTTTCCTTCCAGCTGTGGTCCCTTGGTTCAGGGACCAGTCTTATGGCAGTCCTTTGGACTTTTTATGGTTTTGCTTGGGCTTTTATGTGTGAAAATGCCACACCAAGAAAACATTTTCTTGTATCTTGACAGCTTCTTGTCCAGGCACCAGAAGGCTGCGCTAGAATGTTCACAAAGATTGCATACGCCGCTGGTGTTATCCTGTTATTGCATGCCGCCGCGGTGACAAGCTGGGAGTTGTATCTATCAACCCTTTTCTTTCTGTGGCCGCCTTATTCCTGTTCGAAATTTTGCATTTGCTTGGATTAAAAACTAAGAGCAGTGTTTGTGTTTCTCTCCGTCTGTCTGTCTGTCTGTCCACCTGCTCTCCTACGTCGAGTCATGGAACCCGGTGCAACATTTCCTGGAACTGAATCAAAAGAAACACGTTCCTAAGGGGAAACTTCCGTCGAGACCACCTGGGACTAATTTGAGGGTCGGAGAAGCTGCCGTCTGGGGCGCTATACCTGGCCTCGGGGTGGAAGGGGAGAGGAGGGAGAGGAGAGGAGAGGAGAGGAGAGGAGAAGAATGGTGATTAGAGGAAGAAGAGAATTGGAGCTGAGAGTAAGAAAAAGAGATGTGTGGCTCAGACTTTGTTACCATTTCTTGCAGCTATATCCTTTATAAATCCATCTGCATTCGTGCACATAAATCTGATACTCCTCATTCCTAAAGTGCTGCTGTGTGTCTTCCCTGGTGGGACAGGGTCACCCCTGGTGGAAGAGGGTGGCTCCTGGTGAGACAGGGTCACCCCTGGTGGAAGAGGGTGGCTCCTGGTGAGACAGGGTCACCCCTGGTGGAAGAGGGTGGCTCCTGGTGGGACAGGGTCACCCCTGGTAGAAGAGGGTGGCTCCTGGTGGGACAGGGTCACCCCTGGTGGAAGAGGGTGGCTCCTGGTGGTACAGGGGCACCCCTGGTGGAAGAGGGTGGCTCCTGGTGGTACAGGGTCACCCCTGGTGGAAGAGGGTGGCTCCTGGTGAGACAGGGTCACCCCTGGTGGAAGAGGGTGGCTCCTGGTGAGACAGGGTCACCCCTGGTGGAAGAGGGTGGCTCCTGGTGGGACAGGGTCACCCCTGGTAGAAGAGGGTGGCTCCTGGTGGGACAGGGTCACCCCTGTTGGAAGAGGGTGGCTCCTGGTGGTACAGGGGCACCCCTGGTGGGACCGGGTGAGGGGCGTAAATTTCACTATCCCCTTGCGGATGGGCCGGAGACATATACGTTGAGCGAGTCACTCCCTCTCATTTCGTGGTTGGTGTCAGGGAGGTGTTGGCTGGTGGCATTGTGTGGCGTGAGACATCGACCTGGCCCCCACCTGCGTCGCTTCCTTTTCATGATATTGTGTATGCACTTGTCTTCTCTTTGTTTATATTCTTGCATCTTTACATATATTTTGCCTAATGTATACCTGTATCTCCCTTCATCTTGAAGTGTCTTGTTCTCTGGTAGAATGTCGACGTTTTGTCTGCCAGTATATAGGCCCTGCTTTGCTGGGTTACATTTTATGGAACATTACTTTCATTGGTCGATTTCATGCTTTCTAAATATCACCCAATCCTAAGATATTCTTTCTTTTCCTGGTTGCCAGAACTCACTTAAACCTTCTTGAGGGTTTCATTCAGTTCTTTCCAGGCTTCCTCTCATGTCTTTTGGCACGTCTTCAGGTTTCTTAGAGTGTTAGTGGTTACTTATTTCTCACTTTTCATCTTCTGTCTGAAAAGTGAGAAAGTCACACCAGACAAGTCATTTGACAACTTGTCTAGTGTATTCCGCGACCTGTCAAGTGCATATAGGGAATTTTCCCTATTTAGTTTATGACGTGCAGTACTCCTGTTCCTTTTATTACTGTTGCACATGCTTTATAATGCTCTGTTGCAAACTTTACTTTCCTAGCTTTTCCTCTGTTGTTTTTTGCAATTTCTTCAGCTGACTTTCCTTGTACTCCCTTAAACCCGCCATGTAACCCCTCGACTGACTCTTCCCTTCAGTTCTTCCTTCCTCGGGAGCACTGGCTTTATTCGTCGCTGCTTTATGAAGGACTCGACTCGAGTTCACGCCACCTGAGGCCCACTGATATCTTACCATCTCCGCTGCTGTCCTCACTCTTTGTTACTTATATATGCCTCTAATTAATTTCTCATCCTTTCTTCCATTTTGTTTTTCTTCCTCAGTTTCGTATCTTGATCTTATACCCAGCGACGTGGGTTCGATCCCAGTGTATGGCTTGAATATTTTTTAATGAGTTCATCACGTTCCTGTTTCCTGGCGTAGTCAGGCGGGCGTCAGCGTTAGACCTTATTGTCTTGCCGTCACAACCCGTGTTATCACACCTGCCGGGTGACACGCACACCTGTGGTCATGTGTTCGGTGTTAGAGGCAGTAGGCTGAAGAACAGCCAGACCTACCAGGCCTACCAGGCCTACCAGGCCTACCAGGCCTACCAGGCCGTAGTGGATATGTAGGCCGCTCCAAGTAAGAGACAGTTGGACCAAGGTATCACAAATCAAGGTTGCCCAGAGGCCGGGCTTGGGGAGTAGAAGAACGTCCAAAACCCTCTCTATAGGTATTCCCCAGGTAGGTATTTACCAGGTAGGTATTTACCTACCTGGTAGGTACCTACCTTACCGCCAGGAAGGCTTACCTTATCTTGCTTGTCACGTGTTGCCTCAAAGGAAGCAATAATATAGCTAAATAATATGGGAAGCCATTACTTCTTTTCTATTAGTTACTGCATCTCTAGACCTTTTCTAGGTGAAGGGTTAAGGTCAATTACTGAATAAACTAGTTGAAAAAGAGGTTGACTCCTGCCCAATGGAGATACAATTGTTATGAACGTCCATGGTCATCACAACTTTGAGAGTGATATTGGCCAGGTGGGAGCCAGGCCGGCAGCACAGACACGCCCAGCAGTGTGACCGTCTGGTGGCCTCCCAACACATGCTGCTGGGTAAGGAGGTGAAACAAGAGGAAATGACCATAATTTCAATAGCTGAAGGAAGCAAATGAATCACTAATTTGACAGAGAGAGAAAATGAGTGAGTGAGAGAGAGAGAGAGAGAGAGAGAGAGAGAGAGAGAGAGAGAGAGAGAGAGAGAGAGAGAGAGAGAGAGAGAGAGAGAGAGAGAGAGAGAGAGAAGTACATGGTCCCAACAGGAGAAGCAGGGAGTCCCAGCAGGAGGAGCAGGGGCTCCCAACAAGAGGAGCAGGGGCTCCCAACAGGAGGAGCAGGGGCGAGAGATGCGGAGACCCGCCGCTGAAGCGAGGCCTCTCCAACCAAAGGTCAGCAGGTTAAGTTATAATACCAGAGTGAAATATGTGTGTGTGTGTGAGAGAGAGAGAGAGAGAGAGAGAGGAGAGAGAGAGAGAGAGAGAGAGAGAGAGAGAGAGAGAGAGAGAGAGAGAGAGAGAGAGAGAGAGAGAGAGAGAGAGAGCGGAGAAGGGGGGGGGGGACGTGGAAGCCATTTTATACCCATATTATATATATATATATATATATATATATATATATATATATATATATATATATATATATATATATATATATATATATATATATATATATATAATGGGTACCATCACTGGCGCAACGCAAATAGGCACTCTAGCTTTTCCATTATTCTTATTATGCATCTCTTTCCGTGATGTTGTGTTATTATTATTATTATTATTATTATTATTATTATTATTATTATTATGCTGTTTCTGTAATGCTGCCATTGTTGTGATGCTGCTGCTGATAATTCTCCCTCCAGGATCTCATCTCACAACATGTGTTACAGGCTCCGACTGATCTATAGGTTCCGGCGCCTCTTAAGCTCTACATGGAGTCTACCTCCACAACAAAAACAGTCTATGTCACAGTCTAACAGTATCACAGGTGTCAAGAAGGTGTGTCACAGCCTGACAATGATATCACAGGTGTCAAGAAGGTGTGTCACAGCCCAACAATGATATCACAGGTGTCCAGAAGGTATGTCACAACCTAACAATGATATCACAGGTGTCCAGAAGGTATGTCACAGCCTAACAATGATATCACAGGTGTCAAGAAGGTATGTCACAGCCTAACAATGATATCACAGGTGTGAGCGCTGACGGAAAGTTACAAGGGACACAGACGCGACCACCGCCTCCAGCTCTTTATGGTCTGTCAAGGAAATTGTGGACCAAAATATGAGTCGTTTGATGCTCGTAAACTGAGAAGAAAATGTAAACCACAGAACTTAAACTACACTACGCCCCGAGGTTGGTCACGTGTTTACCATCGACTGGATGAAGTGGAATATATCTGGACGATTGGGATGAAGCGTCGATAAGGTCTAGACTGCAAGATGAAAGATTCCCCGACTGGAAGGTTATAGTAACCAACATGCATTATATTTCCTCTCAGTATTTACGGTGGACTCTATGTGTAGTGAGGAGAGTGAGGAGAGAGTAAGGAGAGTAAGGAGAGTAAGGAGAGTGAGGAGAGAGTGAGGATCCTCTACACATACAGGTGTTGAGCGCGTGCACATCTTCGCATTCCTAAAGAACTTAATTATTGTTTAAGGATGACGTCGATAAGGGTCTCTTTGTGCCTTCACACTCCACAACCACACCTCCACATTCATGTCTCCCACACTCCACTTCCTCTAATATTTAGCCATTTTTGCTCTCGATCCTCCACTCCCGTATTATATATATATATATATATATATATATATATATATATATATATATATATATATATATATATATATATATATCGTTCCTAATAGGTCAAGTTGCCTGACAAGGCAAATTCTATTGAAATTTTATATTTTTTTAAGTTTTGTTCTTATGAAATGTATGCCCATTACATTACATTATATGACTTTTTAATTGTGTTTTTTATTTAAAACTAATATAGTCATTTGATCAAACCTAACCGAACCTATCCTAGTCTGCTTGACCAAACCGCTAATCCAGGCAGCCTGGTCAGAGACCGGGCCACGGGAACGTTGATCCTCGGAACCATCACCAGGTAACCACAAGGTAAGGTAACTTTACCTCTTGGGAGTCAAGCAACATAGTGGTATTTACTACGCCCAGCAACAGTGAGAGCGAGCCTTCAGTCTCGTGACCAGTCATACTACCCAATTACCTCTCTAACAGCCTCGTCACGCGGTGGCCGGGGCAAACACCTGCCAAGCCTTAATGGGCACATCGTTCAGACTTGGCACACCACACAGGTCATGTCCAACTATTCATAATACCTCGTCATCCTTCGCTGTCACCCTTCGCCAGGTGCTGCTATCGCAAGCTCTCTGGCCGTCACTGACACTTCTCCCTGCACTAAGAAACTCACAGATTCCTTTCTGATAAACTTCCCTGTCCTCCCTCTACTCTTGTGATGAGACGACAGTGTCTCCACCTTGCCTGTGTTCTTGGCCTCTCAAGGTAACACCTGACTCAACCTTATCATTCAGAACACTAAGCTATAATGTCCCTACTCACCTGTCCTGTGTGGGTACAGCTGGGCGGGTGTGGTCTGGGGGGTGGGGGGGGGGGAGGTTGGGGACCGGCACTCACTAACGATTTATGGTTGGGCGTAGAGTGCAGGTGTGGGCGTAGAGTGCAGGTTTGGGCGTGAGTGTGGGTGTAGAGTGAGTGTGGGCGAGGGCTGGACATGCAGGTGAGTGTGAGAAAGGTCAGTAAGATAAGTTTTTGTTAACGGCAGGTTAAAGGTGCAGAGTTGGGAATACCCACGGCTGCCGCCCTCTTCAAGGGGTACACTACCCCCCTTCTCACTGCCTGCCAGAGAACAGCACCCATAGGGGCACAGTGCCCACCACCCACCAGAGCCAAGTAACCAATACCCATAGGGGTAGAGTACCCACTATCCATGCACCAGGGCACAATGCCCAGTACCCAGAAAAGAGAGAAAATGCTATGATCTACATTTCCCAGATGCCACATGAGAGGAACAATGCGTTACAGAAGACCGAAGGACCAATAGGATAATTTAGATCTTTTGTTTTAGATGCAGGCAGAAACACAGTAGAACATACAAGTGAAGGGAACAGGCAGCCAGAAACATTGCAGAAGTGACGGCTGGGGGAGGGGGAACTGCACAGGACTGAACTACAATTCTTCCTCAGGCTCACATGTGCTACGCTCCCCAATTCCATAGAAACTATCACATTCCCTTGTCAAAGTTGAAGACACCAATGTCTTCAACACTATAGCGTAATTCTCCCGCTTGGAAATTCTACGGAATCTCACCTTCATATTTTATTAACTGAACTTTCATAACACCATAACAGACCACAATTCCAGCAAATCAGGAGTTGAATGGCATAGATATATATTCCTACTCAGGTATATCTCTCTCAACTGACAAGGGTACATCAGTTGTCGCCTCTAATACCGGTTGTGTTCTCTCCGAGACGACACGCCCCAGGGCCAGATAGCCAGGGCTCTCTCCCTCTAGTGCGGCTCTAGCTGTTATGTTAGAAAATAGAAAATCCCGCAACTTAACAGTGACCTCACATCATCCATTGTGTGCACTAGAAACTCACCCTTGAGTTGAATGGACTCTAGAAAGTACAGCCAGACTCCAAGCTAGGCTCCTCAACACCTGTCGAGGTATACTGACATGCCGACACACTCTTCCGCTACTCAACGCACTCTCACCTACCTGTCAAGGATCACAGACCTGCCCAGACAAACACTTACCTGTCGGGATACACAATCACCTGTTGGGATACACACTCACCTGTCGGGATACGCAATCACCTGTTGGGATACACACTCACCTGCTGGGATACACACTCACTTATCGAGGCACACACTCACCTGCCAAAACACACACACACTCACCTTCAGTGACACTCACCTTCTAATACATATACTCACCTGCCTGCCAATATAAGCACTCCTGCACCTGCCAAGACACTCATCTGCCTAAGCACATATCTGTCAAAGCACTCCTAATCCCCCACTTATGCATCTTCTCTATAATATTCGTAAATACATAAATTTTATGTACGTTAAATTCTTTCAAAGACACGTCTATGGAGATTTCTAACATGCTAAAGTCTTCAAAACTCACATCCACCGAGATTTCTAATGCATCAGATTCGTCAAGGTCGACAGAAAGCAGACGAAAAGATGTGCAGGAACTCTGGCTAACTTCAGGGAGACGCGGACGACGGGTTTTTATTTCCCACTGCGGAAGGTGGGAACTGTGGCGGCGCTGGATCCACACACTGTTGACAAGACCAGCGGGGCTACGAGCACAAACCCAACGTGCTTGCAATTAACTTCCACTCCCCTCTTCGAACGGTAAGGAAGTGATCTAGGACGTTGAAATGTAAATGGTTCTCTTAGCAAGTTGTGACCAGGGCTGTTGCACTGTCTTCAGTGCAAGAATATTTCCGAAGAAACATAGAATAAGACTTCATGGGGCAGCAAGGACGCTGTGATGATTAATCGTGCGCGAGGAATGTCACACGAGGTCAGAATAACCTCCTTTTTGAGCGCGACGAGAAATTCAGCAAACCAAATGTGACCTTGCAACATGCTGACCATCCACTGGTGGTCAGGTGAACTCCCAGAGACAGTTTAGGGGCTGAGGAACCACGAAGTCTGACCTCTTACCACCGTGCTCGAGTGGACCGACGTGCGCATGCGCCTGGCCAATCTAAAGGAGTTCACGTATGGTTAACTTGGGACGCCTCGGCGAGTGAGAGCTCTCACGCGTGTATGTACTCGACAGGTGTGGCATGTGGTGACCAACACACCAGCCCCACCCCACACCTGCTACAACCCCCCCACACCTACACCACACCGTGCCCCCAAGCAGAAGCAACAGTGCCTTATGACCTCACACTCCAGCGCTGAGTAACGGTGAATGACGGTAACCTCCTCACTTGAGCTTCAACAAGTAACATCCTGGAGGAGGAGGTGTCGACAGCAGCGTAGTGGGGAAGGCCGAGCACTTCACCACGACCTGTCTTGTTGACTGCATAATGCCGGCTCCTCCCTGCTGGCCAGGGTGTGAGGCGCCCAGCCCCTCACCTGCTTGGCGTGCAAGGCGTTACCGCAAGTGTCTGGTAATATATTAAAAATAAAGCTCTAGCAACACAAAAGACTGACATACAGCTTGTAGCCACACGAAAGGCTGATCCAGAGCTTGTAGCCACACGAAAGGCTGCCCCACAGTTTGCAGCCACACGAAAGGCTGACCCAGAGCTTGTAGCCACAACGAAAGGCTGCCCCACAGTTTGTAGCCACACGAAAGGCTGACCCAGAGCTTGTAGCCACACGAAAGGCTGACCCAGAGCTTGTAGCCACACGAAAGGCTGACCCAGAGCTTGTAGCCACACGAAAGGCTGACCCACAGTTTGCAGCCACACGAAAGGCTGACCCAGAGCTTGTAGCCACACGAAAAGGCTGACCCACAGTTTTGCAGCCACACGAAAGACTGACCTAGAGCTTGTAGCCACACGAAATAAATACTACACAGCTTATAGTCATACGAAAGGATGACTCAAAGCTTGTAGTGATACGAAAGGGTCAATTCAAAAGCTCGTAGATACACAAAAGACTTTCTTAAAGACTGAAGAAAAATATTACACACAAAAGTTTGACAAATATAGGCTTGACTCTTAACAAGAAAAGATGTGCAATTCAGTGCTAGTGAGCCCAATTAGAGGAGAGTCTGTACTTCACCTTGAAGAGGTGAGTAGTGCAGGTGATGTTGCTGCAGGTGTGTAGTGCAGGTGTGTAGTGCATGCAGGTGTTGCTGCAGGTGTGTAGTGCAGGTGTATAGTGCAGGTGTTGCGCTGGAGATGTGTAGTGCAAGTGTTGCGCTGGAGGTGTGTAGAGCAGGTGTTGCCGCAGGTGTTGTTGCTGGAGGTGTGTAGTGCAGGTGTTGTTGCTGGAGGTGTGTAGTGCAGGTGTTGCTGGAGGTGTGTAGTGCAGGTGATACAGGTGTGTAGTGCATGTGTTGCTGGAGGTGTGTAGTGCAGGTGTTGCTGGAGGTGTGTAGTGCAGGTGTTGCTGGAGGTGTGTAGTGCAGGTGTTGCTGGAGGTGTGTAGTGCAGGTGTGTAGTGCAGGTGTTGCGCTGGAGATAAAACCACCCCCAAATTTTAACGCTTCCCCCTGACCAGTATAAATTCCCCGCGATAGACTAAACTCCCCCGGTTTTGTGGAGAGTAGGACAAACCTACGTGAAATTTAATGCCGAACTCATAAAAAAAATACAACTATTGTATTTAATAATTAGATAACACACTTCAAATATAACATAAAATGAACTCGTGTATCAAAATAAATGTCAGAAATTTGCGTTTATTCGCCATACAATTATTTTCAGAACACATTACACACTTTCCCAGCGTAAGTGTGTAATGTTTACTGCGCAAACACAGTGTGTTTTTCTGGTGTGTAAACATTACTGTTACAGTTTGTTATTAAACATTACAGGACTTTATTAAATATTACGACATAACTGCCGAGTGGCGCGGGTGTTAGGCGTTAATGAGGTCGTTGGGGTGTTGTCATGTATTGACACAACGGTTGACATGACAGGAGATGGTTATACCGTTAACAGTAGCGACTACTGTTGGCTCAAGCCTCTCCAAGACGCATTATTGGTGGTGATATTCATCAGCCAATCAAATGTCGCCAGTAGCACACCAATCCAACGGCAGGTGTCCGTACCCTCGGGTGACCGTCCGTAAACCACCTTTACTCTCGCCTTCTTGAAAGCAATTTGGCAAATTTAATCACCTGTTGCATTCATTAACACGTCACGTGATGTACGTCTTGCAGGCCACAATGCGACGCCTGAGTTACAGACTCGACCAATTCGTTAAGAATACGACGTTTCTAGTAAACATTTCCCGCTAAGTGTATATTGGTGGTTTGTACGTATAGGGTTTCTATCGACACCGATGCACAGAAATGGGTTTCTAATCCCAAGATGGGTTGCTTTAGTTCACACTTGAGGCTAGGGGGGGGGGGGGGGAACCATTGTAGTTTTTACGGAGTGGAGAGGACGGGAAGTTGGTAATGGCTTCGCTCTTCACAGCATCCTCCTCCTCCTCCTGCCCCATCCTATCCCTGACAACTACCTATCCCTCCCATGCACGTGGATAGGTGAAACGTGTGTGTGTGTGTGTGTGTACTCACCTAGTTGTACTCATCTGTGTGTGTGTGCGCGTGTGTGTGTGTGTGTGTGTGTGTGTGTGTGTGTGTGTGTGGTGTGTGTGTGTGTGTGTGTGTGTGTGTGTGTGTGTGTGTGTGTGTGTGTGTGTGTACTCACCTATATGTACTCACCTATATGTGCTTGCAGGATCGAGCATTGACTCTTGGATCCCGCCTTTCTAGCTATCGGTTGTTTACAGCAATGACTCCTGTCCCATTTCCCTATCATACCTAGTTTTAAAAGTATGAATAGTATTTGCTTCCACAACCTGTTGTGTGTGTGTGAGTGTGCGTGTGTGTGTGTGCGTGCGTGAGTGTAGTGGGTGAGTGAGTGTGTGTGTGTGTGTGTGTGTGTGTGTGTGTGTGTGTGTGTGTGTGTGTGTGTGTGTGTGTGCGTGTGTGTGAGTGAGTGAGTGAGTGAGTGAGTGAGTGAGTGAGTGAGTGAGTGAGTGAGTGAGTGAGTGAGTGAGTGAGTGAGTGTGTGTGTGTGCGCGTGTGCGCGTGTGTGTGTCAGACGTGATATTATGTCAGTACATTAGACATCTGCCGGCCTTTCTAACCCGGAGATTGGCACAGTTTCCTTTCACCGTGATGCCTCTGTTCACCTAGCAGTATATAGGTACTTGGGAGTTAAGACAGCTGCTACGGGGCTGCTTCCTGGGGATCTGTGTGTGTGTCTACTTACTATTTGTTTACTATTTGTGTCTGCAAAATCGAGCTATTAGCTCTTGAACCCCGCCTTTCTACCCACTCTATTTTTCCTCTGTTATATCTACTTCATGTATTTCACTCTAACACACACACACCCAGGAAGCAGCCCGTAGCAGCTGTCTAGCTCCCAGGTACCTATTTACTTATAGGTGAACAGATCCATCAGGTAAAAGAATCGTCTGGGACCCTCCCCTCACAGATCACCTGGGGACCCCCCCTTCCCCATCATATAGGACCCCGTCCCCATCACATGGGACCCCCTCCCCATCATATAGGACCCCCTCCCCCATCCACACGGGACCCTCTCCCCCATCATATAGGACCCCCCCCCCCCACCCACTCCACTCAGCCCTCCCCGTACAGCGAACTCTGCAACTGTGTGCCGTGGCCTCATTGGCTGGTGAGACCTCATGCAATAGCCCATCAGAAGTGAGCTTGTAAGCCGGTGAGGCGAGTGTGTATCCATGGTGATGGGGGAGTCGATCGTACGCTCCAGCGCTGGCAACACTGCTCTCCAGTCAGAGGTTTTTTGGAATACCAGTTTTGTGGCAACACTGTTCTCGAGTCATAATTTTTTTTATGCCAAGTTAGTGGCAATAGTTCTTAACAATCATAGCTTTTGGTGACATTATTTGATATCACTTAAGATTTAAGCTTTTATGGCAATGTAAACTTTAGTAATGCTGTATTTTTGTGTTTATCTTCTGTGCGAATCTATCAAATGTATAAATCAATCTACTGTATGAACCTATCTACTGTATGAATCAAGTCTACTGTATGAATAACTCAACTGAATGAATTATCTAGTGTACGAATCACCCTACTGTGTGAATCAATGTACTGTATCAATCTATCTATTGTATGAATCTACGTACTGTTTGAAACTACACTGTATTAATGAACTATATGAATCAATCTGTTATATATGAATCTATTGCATGAATCAGTTTACTGTATAAATCAGTGTACTTAATGAATCTATCTAGTGTATAAACTTTAACAACTTTGATTTGTTTTTATTTCTGTACCTCACTGTCATCTTTCGTATTCTGCTGTACTCTTTAATATACTCAACAGTATTCTAAATTGTAATATACCATTGCATTGTACTGTACTCTGTTGTATTGTGCTACACTCTGATGAAGGGGCCTGACAGCTGAGTGGAAAGCGATCGGGATTCGTAGTACTGAGGTTCCGGGTTCGATCCCCGGTGGAGGCGGAAACAAATAGGCAGAGTTTCTTTCACCCTGATGCCCCCTGTTCACCTAGCAGTAAATAGGTACCTGGGAGTTAGCCAGCTGCTACGGACTGCTTCCTGGGGGGGGGGGGTGTAACAAAAAGGAGACCTGGACGAGGACCGGGCCGCGGGGACTCTAAGCCCCGAAATCATCTCAAGATACCCTCAAGATATTGGTGAAGGATGTGGTAGTGACGGTTGTGATGATGGTGGTGGTGGTGGTAATGGTGATGACTGTGATGGTGGTAGCTGTGATGGTAGTGATTTTAATGGTGGTGGTGGGGATGATGATGATGATAGTGATGGTGGTGGTGGTGGGGAGGGTGGAGATGATAGTGGTGAAGTGAGGGAGGAAGCCTACAGCACTGTCTTCCAACAATTCACGGAGGCACTCTAAAATATTGTGAAGCAGGTGGCTGGGCGGTGTTCACACCTTGGGAGTGTGTGTGTGTGTGGCACCAGCTCTCTCTCTCTCTCCCTCTCTCTCAACCCTTACACCCTGCCCTCATTCCTCCCTCACAACCCCTCATCCCTCCCTCACAACCCCTCATCCCTCCTCTGCTCTCAATATTCTGGTTGTATTTACTCACAGCAGCCTTGATTGTACTCATACACCCATGAAAACCTCGGTGTTCAAGTATTACAAAGTCTATCAGAGATTGTGGTCTCGATGGCATAGCCACTTGTCTCAGCACACACACACACACCTGTTGATGTTCTATGTTCTCTTTACTCTCTGCTTCTGAGGACGCTCAATTGGTCACAGCAAAATGCATCAGGTCCATTACAGGTTTAAAATTTATTTTGGTTAAGGTTTAAACTTCCGCAAGAGGTAAAAAGTGCCAAAGAAATATTGAGAAAATCCGCTTTAGAATAATTGACCTAGTTCTTTGTGTATCAGTATCATTCTCATCAGTATCATCAGCCAGGCGGACAGCGAGAATGAGAAGCATCATTCTCTCTCTCTCTCTCTCTTTATCCCATTTAAGACTCTGCCTATCCAGTGCTCCATATCCGGCTCGACTACACTCCAGCATATTATCCGAGCCAGATAAACTACCTACACAGAGCCTATAACTGGTATGCAAATGCTCCAACAGCCCCCAGCCACAGATTGCCTTGGGTTTATTACTCACAAAAACCTTATACGCAAATCGTGCAATATGTGAGGGAACAACAAGACGTAACCAACACCTGCACAGATTATATTATTGTTATTAATATATTATTGTGAGTGGGATAATATTACATTTCACGACGTTTGAGAATTTCTTTGGCTTACATCTCGGGTTTTACTAAGAGATGTGACCAGATTCACTCAAGACGTCCAGAGGTCACTACACTTGGTCACCAAAATTTAATTCCCCTTTACGTTCCAGGGTTTAAAAATAATTATATATATACATGCGTTTTATTAATAACTTTTGTACATTTACAACTCATTGGTGTTATCGTAGGAGTATATAGCCGTACGAATTATAACAGAAATAGAAATGCATCTCTGGTTTCATTTGAAGGGACCCTCGACCTCGAAGAAGACGACATGCAGCATCCGGGGGGCTTTGTGGGGCACCCGTGTACACTTACATATTGTCTTCTCCTACCCCCCCCCCCCCTATATTTTCTGTATTTTGTCATATTATTTTATTTAATACTTCATTACACAAAAAGGGTTACAAAATGGTTACATGCGAGGTACAAGGCTACTTGTCACAGGTTGTAGAGCTCCTCCAGCTCCTCAGATGGCGGGCAGGAACCTTGGATGCAGTGAGCATTTCCTCTCTGGATCGCCACACGCCTTAGTTAAGGCACGGAAAGAGGAAACTGGTGGTTCTAGGGTCTCTAGTTGTTTCAATTAGCTTAGAACCCACCGCCTTAAAAAAAAGTCAGCACTTTTATACTAGGCACCTAGTGTCTCTGAGGTAATGGGGACAAAATTGTAGTGGTGCTCAAGGTCTCTGTATTTACGTGACTTGGCTGCTTCCCGGTGGTTGGCAGCACCTCCTGCCTGTGTAGCACTGAAGTTAACATAGGTGTTGGCTAAAGTTGAAACGCAAGTGTAGTCCCACACCAACTGTCTACCATTCTTCCAGGGGTTCACCGTGATCTCGTCTGAGCCACCGACAGGTTCGTCAAAGTTGCGGGGCATTAGGTAACGAGGTTCTCTCTCTACTGGACAACCGGTTGTGGTAAGGCTCCTCTTAATTATGTCATTAACCTCGCATGCCATCCTCCTGTCCTTTGACAGAACAAGATATGCCGACCGTACCTGTCGGCCTCTGTCTCGCCGCAAATACACCTGTATTCAGTGTGGATTGGGGAGCGAGGCGGAGAGCCACAGCAATTCGGAGGGCCTGGGATGAGAGACGGGTGCCAGTTGCTGACATTGGGGTTGCTAATAGGAAATCACCTGCATGGGGAGCTGCTACAGCTCTAAGTCAGGCAGTCTAAGTCTAATATATATATATATATATATATATATATATATATATATATATATATATATATATATATATATATATATATATATATATGTGTGTGTGTGTACTCACCTAATTGTACTCACCTAATTGTGCTTGCGGGGGTTGAGCTTTGGCTCTTTGGTCCCGCCTCTCAACTGTCAATCAACTGGTGTACAGATTCCTGAGCCTACTGGGCTCTATCATACCTACATTTGAAACTGTGTATGGAGTCAGCCTCCACCACATCACTTCCTAGTGCATTCCATTTATTAACTACTCTGACACTGAAAAAATTCTTTCTAACGTCTCTGTGGCTCATCTGGGTACTAAGTTTCCACCTGTGTCCCCTTGTTCGTGTCCCACCCGTGCTGAAGAGTTTGTCTTTGTCCACCCTGTCAATTCCCCTGAGAATTTTGTAGGTGGTTATCATGTCTCCCCTTACTCTTCTGTTTTCCAGGGATGTGAGGTTCAGCTCCTTTAGCCTTTCCTCGTAGCTCAATCCTCTCAGTTCCGGGACGAGCCTGGTGGCATACCGCTGAATCTTCTCTAACTTTGTCTTGTGTTTAACTAGGTATGGACTCCAGGCTGGAGCTGCATACTCCAGGATTGGTCTTACATAAGTGGTATACAGGGTTCTGAAAGATTCCTTACACAAGTTTCTGAAGGCAGTTCTTATGTTGGCCAGTCTAGCATATGCCGCTAGACTGGCCAACAGCTGGCCAACAACTAGACTGACCTCCCTTGTGTGTGTGTGTGTGTGTGCGTGTGTGTGTGTGTGTGTGTGTGTGTGTGGTGTGTGTGTGTGTGTGTGTGTGTGTGTGGTGTGTGTGTGTGTGTGTGTGTGTGCAGAGAGTGAGAGTCACGTGACTGAACACAAATCAACCAATAACACACACATAAAAGAAAGGAAAGTGATGACGTTTCTGTCCATCCTGAACCTTTATCACGTCACTGACTTTCCCTCTTTGTTCTCCCTTGCCACTTGATAACGGCTCACGACCTAATAAGGGTCCAGGGCTTGATAAGGGCCAAGGACTTGATAACGGTCCACGACGGACAGAAAAAGTCACTTTCCTTTCTTTTCATAAGTCTGCGTTTGGTTATATATATATATATATATATATGGCACAACTCTCCTAAACACGAGAGTTAAGTATACAACTTTAGAACACTTTCCCACCAGGAGACTCGAACCCTAGCCAGCACAGAAGCCTTCCAGCAACTGGCATAACAGGTATGCCTTAACCCTCTGCACCACCGCTCAGACCCTTAAAAGAGATGGTAATTTCGGAGTATTTAAATCCCCCAAAGATCAACACCTCCCAAGAGCACCAGAGCAAGTGAGGGGTCATTTAGACGTTAATTTCATCAAGTCCCTGTTAATATGGGAAGACACAGTGTCTCTGCTTAAGGCACAACTCTCCTAAACACGAGAGTTAAGTATACAACTTTAGAACACTTTCCCACCAGGAGACTCGAACCCTAGCCAGCACAGAAGCCTTCCAGCAACTGGCATAACAGGTATGCCTTAACCCTCTGCACCACCGCTCAGACCCTTAAAAGAGATGGTAATTTCGGAGTATTTAAATCCCCCAAAGATCAACACCTCCCAAGAGCACCAGAGCAAGTGAGGGGTCATTTAGACGTTAATTTCATCAAGTCCCTGTTAATATGGGAAGACACAGTGTCTCTGCTTAAGGCACAACTCTCCTAAACACGAGAGTTAAGTATACAACTTTAGAACACTTTCCCACCAGGAGACTCGAACCCTAGCCAGCACAGAAGCCTTCCAGCAACTGGCATAACAGGTATGCCTTAACCCTCTGCACCACCGCTCAGACCCTTAAAAGAGATGGTAATTTCGGAGTATTTAAATCCCCCAAAGATCAACACCTCCCAAGAGCACCAGAGCAAGTGAGGGGTCATTTAGACGTTAATTTCATCAAGTCCCTGTTAATATGGGAAGACACAGTGTCTCTGCTTAAGGCACAACTCTCCTAAACACGAGAGTTAAGTATACAACTTTAGAACACTTTCCCACCAGGAGACTCGAACCCTAGCCAGCACAGAAGCCTTCCAGCAACTGGCATAACAGGTATGCCTTAACCCTCTGCACCACCGCTCAGACCCTTAAAAGAGATGGTAATTTCGGAGTATTTAAATCCCCCAAAGATCAACACCTCCCAAGAGCACCAGAGCAAGTGAGGGGTCATTTAGACGTTAATTTCATCAAGTCCCTGTTAATATGGGAAGACACAGTGTCTCTGCTTAAGGCACAACTCTCCTAAACACGAGAGTTAAGTATACAACTTTAGAACACTTTCCCACCAGGAGACTCGAACCCTAGCCAGCACAGAAGCCTTCCAGCAACTGGCATAACAGGTATGCCTTAACCCTCTGCACCACCGCTCAGACCCTTAAAAGAGATGGTAATTTCGGAGTATTTAAATCCCCCAAAGATCAACACCTCCCAAGAGCACCAGAGCAAGTGAGGGGTCATTTAGACGTTAATTTCATCAAGTCCCTGTTAATATGGGAAGACACAGTGTCTCTGCTTAAGGCACAACTCTCCTAAACACGAGAGTTAAGTATACAACTTTAGAACACTTTCCCACCAGGAGACTCGAACCCTAGCCAGCACAGAAGCCTTCCAGCAACTGGCATAACAGGTATGCCTTAACCCTCTGCACCACCGCTCAGACCCTTAAAAGAGATGGAAATTTCGGAGTATTTAAATCCCCCAAAGATCAACACCTCCCAAGAGCACCAGAGCAAGTGAGGGGTCATTTAGACGTTAATTTCATCAAGTCCCTGTTAATATGGGAAGACACAGTGTCTCTGCTTAAGGCACAACTCTCCTAAACACGAGAGTTAAGTATACAACTTTAGAACACTTTCCCACCAGGAGACTCGAACCCTAGCCAGCACAGAAGCCTTCCAGCAACTGGCATAACAGGTATGCCTTAACCCTCTGCACCACCGCTCAGACCCTTAAAAGAGATGGTAATTTCGGAGTATTTAAATCCCCCAAAGATCAACACCTCCCAAGAGCACCAGAGCAAGTGAGGGGTCATTTAGACGTTAATTTCATCAAGTCCCTGTTAATATGGGAAGACACAGTGTCTCTGCTTAAGGCACAACTCTCCTAAACACGAGAGTTAAGTATACAACTTTAGAACACTTTCCCACCAGGAGACTCGAACCCTAGCCAGCACAGAAGCCTTCCAGCAACTGGCATAACAGGTATGCCTTAACCCTCTGCACCACTACTTAACTCTCGTGTTTAGGAGAGTTGTGCCTTAAGCAGAGACACTGTGTCTTCCCATATTAACAGGGACTTGATGAAATTAACGTCTAAATGACCCCTCACTTGCTCTGGTGCTCTTGGGAGGTGTTGATCTTTGGGGGATTTAAATACTCCGAAATTACCATCTCTTTTAAGGGTCTGAGCGGTGGTGCAGAGGGTTAAGGCATACCTGTTATGCCAGTTGCTGGAAGGCTTCTGTGCTGGCTAGGGTTCGAGTCTCCTGGTGGGAAAGTGTTCTAAAGTTGTATATATATATATTATATATATTATATATATATATATATAATATATATATATATATATATATATATATTATTATAGACTGTGGGTTGGTTTGTGTTGTCGTCGTTGATCCTTCTCTATGGACAACCCAACCCACAACTCGGCAGAGTGCTTATACTAGGAGATCACCCTTGGCGCTTCTGGCTCTTGGAGAGGGGCTCAACGTCACACGCTAAGGGGATGCGGCTCCAACACTTAGCCTCGTTGTCACGTGCACACACCCACTCGAGCCGCTGTGACTCCCCACTCTCTCCTTAGGTGATATGATCTCCTCGATCCCCCTTTGACTTATTAATATTACCTTCTACCCTGTCCACAGCAGTGGTTCTTGGTTCTTTCTCTCTCCTTCTTTACTACCTCCTGGGAAGCCTCACTAGGACAAGGGCAAACACCAGCAAATTGTGACACATTTACTTGACAAAGCACATACACGATACATACACACATATAATAATAATGAATCCTATACTCTGTAATATCACAATCAGGTTGCACTCCAACACCATCAGAACTCTATTTTCAGCTTATCAAAGGGGTATCCTATCTCCTGGTTCGCCACCTGATACCATTAACCTCCTCAAGTTGGTCAAGCCTACATACACTGTTGCACTATCAGCAAGATAATGTATATATAGAAAATCAGCATTTGAATGCAATAACATATACCAGTATAAATGTTCATTGATACTTCAGTATAAAAAAACTCCTTGACATAAGAATGCCAACAGTCACTCACCTCTCACTGCGTCTTGCACGCTAATGACAACCAAACACTATCAACTCCCTACTAGTAATCCACCAGAACTTCCCCTTCCACCTCTGGAAGTTCACAACCCTAATATCCTTAGGTTCTTCCAGGCTTCACTACCAGGATCCTCTGCAGCTCCTCCAGGCTGCTATCATGAAGTTTCCTTGTGCAACTACGGTGCTTCACCCTTCTGTTAGGTTCTTCCACAGCTCTCTTGGCTGCTACACCACCTCTACAGAAGCGCGTGACACTCCTCTTCACTGCTGCTTCTCCTCACAGCTCGAGGTCCTCTGCTCCACTACCTTGGAGTCTCATCAGCTACTTCATCTGCTGGCTTCGAAGTTCTCAGCAACTTCTTCCCCAAAGACAAACCTGCAACCCATCGACGTTCCAATAAAATGTTCCCCTTTAACACATAAACAAAAATAACCACACAATATGCTTGCCTCAAACCTCTATCTGTCCTCTACATACAGTGAGAGTGGACTCCCCCGTTTTGGGCGGGTCCATACTCCACCTCGCCTGGTGGCGTCCTCACTCGCTGGGAGGGTCTTCCTCCATCCGGAGCCAGGCTCCCTCAGTCGTCCGCCAGCGCTCAGAGAGGACGGACGTCGCTCCGTGTTCCTCCCTCTTCACTCTCCTATTTCAGGCCTTCTGCCTTATTAAAACATGTCTAACTTATAAATAAACATCGCTACTGTCGCTGGGCACACGACCAACTACAATGCAATCACTATGAACTGGCGTATATCGTGCTTACCACAGAACGTCTGGTCGAGGGCGCTTCTTCCTCTGACGAGGCTTGGTCAGGGCGCTCCCACGGCCCACAATAATGCTTCTGGGCGATTTAATATCTGCTCGTCGACCCGGACTTGAGACCACAACGTTCCCAGCTCGATTCCACAGCTGGTACGTCTGCACACTTCTCTTCTCTTAGAGATATATCACTAGGGGTTCCCTTCTGGCGGGAGCTCAAACGGAGCGCGGCTTCCCCCTGCGATGTCTGGCACTCAAGTGAGGTCAAGGTCCTCCGGAAGCGAGCCTCACGCCTCCAGCAAAATGTCCACATCTCCTAGCCAGTCATTTATCTATTTTCTTCTGCGTTGCCCATAATCTTAAATTGTTTTACATATCCAACCAGCCATTTTTCATATGGGTTATCACCGCAATATTCGCTAGACCTTCTAATCAGGTCAGGCTTGACGAATAACTCTCAAGAAGGGAGACTCGTTTCTCCTGCAGGCTGAGATCATAACACTCCCCTCCCCTTATTTTTGAGAGTTATTCTAGTGGCAAAGCTCGGGATAATACATCCGCCACTACACTGTCTCGTTCTTCACCCGATATACTCTCTTAGGAGTCTACAATTAGTTCGTTGCTCCTTGCAACATCCGGCTCACAACTCTCCAGAAACATGGTCTTCTCACAAACGATTTGACTTCTCTGGCACCTCTTGGCTAGGCTGTCCTCCTTGGACGCCTGCAATCCATTGGCCCACTCTACTTACTGTCTCCACCCTCCGTTTCCTCGTCTTCTCTTCACGTCCAGAGTCAGACATCTACTGTCTGTACCTCCTCTGTCGTCTTCACTCTTCCATCTACTGCCATTATACTTTCGTCTCCTGTCATCATACTTCACTCCATCGTCTTCACCGACGCTCCTCCTTTTCGTCTCCTCATTTATCTGAGACCTCATCCTGTTCGACTTCCATCGAGTCCTCGGCTTTCTACTATTCATCCATGCTTGCATCATCATCCTCTTCCCACATCTCTCACCTCTATACAATTCCCTTTCTTCTCCTTCAACTCTTCTTCGTCCCCTAAAAGTTTCTTCGGGCACTGTATTACATCCAACAGCACTCGACCGTACATATCGCTTTACCTCTCCTAGAGTGCTCGTAGGCATCTCTCCACACATACTGTCTCTTCTCCTTTCATTTTCCCGGCTATTACTCTTCTTCACTATCTCTTCTTCACGTTTTCTGTGGAACATGTTGACTCCTGACATCTCCCACAACTTAACTCCATTATCCATATGCCTCTGTGCTCGTGGACCACTTGACGCTCTACTCTCGTCTTCAGTCTGTCCACATCTTTCCTCATTCCTACTCAGCACAGTTGCGTTCACCTTCCGACTCTTAATTTCAGCAGTCTGGGCTCTACTCAGGTCAACTCTCTTCACAGTATTCTTCTTCGGCTGGGCCATCTTCACTTTCGACCTCACCGAGACTTCATTTTCCTGGGCTGGACCTTCATCAAACAGCCATGCTATATCTACGTCGATATCTTCCACCGGTTGAATCGACACTGTCTCACCTTCTCCAGTGTCTTCCTCGTCGGCCACCTCTGTCTTCGTCACTACCGAGACAGGGTACTCAATGGCTTGGCGGTCTCCTGACTCATCTCCTCGGATGTCAGTCAGGTTCACACTCTCAGGTGTTCCACCCGTGCAGTGGCCTTCTGGGCACTCCTCTGGCACAGTCTCCGCTATGACTCTTGGCAACACCTTTGTCCCGCACAAGTCATTCCCCAGGATCACTTGGACTCCTGGAACAGGTATGTCGGGGCACACTCCCAACATCACCTCTGCCGACACATATTCCGACCTTAGCTGGACAGTACATACGGGCATGTCACTCTCAGACAATAACCCATATACTCTCATCTTACTCCTGCCAGCTAACCGTCGATCATTCCCAATCAGGCTTCTCGCAATCAAGCTCTGATTAGCTCCGGTATCTCTTAAGATACCAACTTCTACCTCAGGTTGGCCTCCTACACTGATCCAACCTTTGCTCATGAACGGCCTATACCTCTCGTTCACTAAGTTCGCTCTCTGTGGTTTGTCTTGGAACACATTAGTATATTTACCTCGGGGGTCACACATGGCCAGGGTCACAACTCTCTTGCCCTGCCGACAATCTCGCATCACGTGACCCAATCCGTTACAATTGTAACATCTCATCTGGGTAAAGTCTCTTCTATATGTACCAGAGTAGCTCTGACTCTGCCCACTCACATGAGAATTCCTCGGGCCAGGTACACTACTTGCACTCTGTGGGGTTCTACTGGACTCTTGATTTCCAGGATAACGATTAGTTTCTTGTTTAGCTCCTCCT
>NC_091176.1:28491205-28496205 GCF_040958095.1 Procambarus clarkii
AGGAGGAGCTAAACAAGAAACTAATCGTTATCCTGGAAATCAAGAGTCCAGTAGAACCCCACAGAGTGCAAGTAGTGTACCTGGCCCGAGGAATTCTCATGTGAGTGGGCAGAGTCAGAGCTACTCTGGTACATATAGAAGAGACTTTACCCAGATGAGATGTTACAATTGTAACGGATTGGGTCACGTGATGCGAGATTGTCGGCAGGGCAAGAGAGTTGTGACCCTGGCCATGTGTGACCCCCGAGGTAAATATACTAATGTGTTCCAAGACAAACCACAGAGAGCGAACTTAGTGAACGAGAGGTATAGGCCGTTCATGAGCAAAGGTTGGATCAGTGTAGGAGGCCAACCTGAGGTAGAAGTTGGTATCTTAAGAGATACCGGAGCTAATCAGAGCTTGATTGCGAGAAGCCTGATTGGGAATGATCGACGGTTAGCTGGCAGGAGTAAGATGAGAGTATATGGGTTATTGTCTGAGAGTGACATGCCCGTATGTACTGTCCAGCTAAGGTCGGAATATGTGTCGGCAGAGGTGATGTTGGGAGTGTGCCCCGACATACCTGTTCCAGGAGTCCAAGTGATCCTGGGGAATGACTTGTGCGGGACAAAGGTGTTGCCAAGAGTCATAGCGGAGACTGTGCCAGAGGAGTGCCCAGAAGGCCACTGCACGGGTGGAACACCTGAGAGTGTGAACCTGACTGACATCCGAGGAGATGAGTCAGGAGACCGCCAAGCCATTGAGTACCCTGTCTCGGTAGTGACGAAGACAGAGGTGGCCGACGAGGAAGACACTGGAGAAGGTGAGACAGTGTCGATTCAACCGGTGGAAGATATCGACGTAGATATAGCATGGCTGTTTGATGAAGGTCCAGCCCAGGAAAATGAAGTCTCGGTGAGGTCGAAAGTGAAGATGGCCCAGCCGAAGAAGAATACTGTGAAGAGAGTTGACCTGAGTAGAGCCCAGACTGCTGAAATTAAGAGTCGGAAGGTGAACGCAACTGTGCTGAGTAGGAATGAGGAAAGATGTGGACAGACTGAAGACGAGAGTAGAGCGTCAAGTGGTCCACGAGCACAGAGGCATATGGATAATGGAGTTAAGTTGTGGGAGATGTCAGGAGTCAACATGTTCCACAGAAAACGTGAAGAAGAGATAGTGAAGAAGAGTAATAGCCGGGAAAATGAAAGGAGAAGAGACAGTATGTGTGGAGAGATGCCTACGAGCACTCTAGGAGAGGTAAAGCGATATGTACGGTCGAGTGCTGTTGGATGTAATACAGTGCCCGAAGAAACTTTTAGGGGACGAAGAAGAGTTGAAGGAGAAGAAAGGGAATTGTATAGAGGTGAGAGATGTGGGAAGAGGATGATGATGCAAGCATGGATGAATAGTAGAAAGCCGAGGACTCGATGGAAGTCGAACAGGATGAGGTCTCAGATAAATGAGGAGACGAAAAGGAGGAGCGTCGGTGAAGACGATGGAGTGAAGTATGATGACAGGAGACGAAAGTATAATGGCAGTAGATGGAAGAGTGAAGACGACAGAGGAGGTACAGACAGTAGATGTCTGACTCTGGACGTGAAGAGAAGACGAGGAAACGGAGGGTGGAGACAGTAAGTAGAGTGGGCCAATGGATTGCAGGCGTCCAAGGAGGACAGCCTAGCCAAGAGGTGCCAGAGAAGTCAAATCGTTTGTGAGAAGACCATGTTTCTGGAGAGTTGTGAGCCGGATGTTGCAAGGAGCAACGAACTAATTGTAGACTCCTAAGAGAGTATATCGGGTGAAGAACGAGACAGTGTAGTGGCGGATGTATTATCCCGAGCTTTGCCACTAGAATAACTCTCAAAAATAAGGGGAGGGGAGTGTTATGATCTCAGCCTGCAGGAGAAACGAGTCTCCCTTCTTGAGAGTTATTCGTCAAGCCTGACCTGATTAGAAGGTCTAGCGAATATTGCGGTGATAACCCATATGAAAAATGGCTGGTTGGATATGTAAAACAATTTAAGATTATGGGCAACGCAGAAGAAAATAGATAAATGACTGGCTAGGAGATGTGGACATTTTGCTGGAGGCGTGAGGCTCGCTTCCGGAGGACCTTGACCTCACTTGAGTGCCAGACATCGCAGGGGGAAGCCGCGCTCCGTTTGAGCTCCCGCCAGAAGGGAACCCCTAGTGATATATCTCTAAGAGAAGAGAAGTGTGCAGACGTACCAGCTGTGGAATCGAGCTGGGAACGTTGTGGTCTCAAGTCCGGGTCGACGAGCAGATATTAAATCGCCCAGAAGCATTATTGTGGGCCGTGGGAGCGCCCTGACCAAGCCTCGTCAGAGGAAGAAGCGCCCTCGACCAGACGTTCTGTGGTAAGCACGATATACGCCAGTTCATAGTGATTGCATTGTAGTTGGTCGTGTGCCCAGCGACAGTAGCGATGTTTATTTATAAGTTAGACATGTTTTAATAAGGCAGAAGGCCTGAAATAGGAGAGTGAAGAGGGAGGAACACGGAGCGACGTCCGTCCTCTCTGAGCGCTGGCGGACGACTGAGGGAGCCTGGCTCCGGATGGAGGAAGACCCTCCCAGCGAGTGAGGACGCCACCAGGCGAGGTGGAGTATGGACCCGCCCAAAACGGGGGAGTCCACTCTCACTGTATGTAGAGGACAGATAGAGGTTTGAGGCAAGCATATTGTGTGGTTATTTTTGTTTATGTGTTAAAGGGGAACATTTTATTGGAACGTCGATGGGTTGCAGGTTTGTCTTTGGGGAAGAAGTTGCTGAGAACTTCGAAGCCAGCAGATGAAGTAGCTGATGAGACTCCAAGGTAGTGGAGCAGAGGACCTCGAGCTGTGAGGAGAAGCAGCAGTGAAGAGGAGTGTCACGCGCTTCTGTAGAGGTGGTGTAGCAGCCAAGAGAGCTGTGGAAGAACCTAACAGAAGGGTGAAGCACCGTAGTTGCACAAGGAAACTTCATGATAGCAGCCTGGAGGAGCTGCAGAGGATCCTGGTAGTGAAGCCTGGAAGAACCTAAGGATATTAGGGTTGTGAACTTCCAGAGGTGGAAGGGGAAGTTCTGGTGGATTACTAGTAGGGAGTTGATAGTGTTTGGTTGTCATTAGCGTGCAAGACGCAGTGAGAGGTGAGTGACTGTTGGCATTCTTATGTCAAGGAGTTTTTTTATACTGAAGTATCAATGAACATTTATACTGGTATATGTTATTGCATTCAAATGCTGATTTTCTATATATACATTATCTTGCTGATAGTGCAACAGTGTATGTAGGCTTGACCAACTTGAGGAGGTTAATGGTATCAGGTGGCGAACCAGGAGATAGGATACCCCTTTGATAAGCTGAAAATAGAGTTCTGATGGTGTTGGAGTGCAACCTGATTGTGATATTACAGAGTATAGGATTCATTATTATTATATGTGTGTATGTATCGTGTATGTGCTTTGTCAAGTAAATGTGTCACAATTTGCTGGTGTTTGCCCTTGTCCTAGTGAGGCTTCCCAGGAGGTAGTAAAGAAGGAGAGAGAAAGAACCAAGAACCACTGCTGTGGACAGGGTAGAAGGTAATATTAATAAGTCAAAGGGGGATCGAGGAGATCATATCACCTAAGGAGAGAGTGGGGAGTCACAGCGGCTCGAGTGGGTGTGTGCACGTGACAACGAGGCTAAGTGTTGGAGCCGCATCCCCTTAGCGTGTGACGTTGAGCCCCTCTCCAAGAGCCAGAAGCGCCAAGGGTGATCTCCTAGTATAAGCACTCTGCCGAGTTGTGGGTTGGGTTGTCCATAGAGAAGGATCAACGACGACAACACAAACCAACCCACAGTCTATAATAATATATATATATATATATATATATATATTATATATATATATATATAATATATATAATATATATATATACAACTTTAGAACACTTTCCCACCAGGAGACTCGAACCCTAGCCAGCACAGAAGCCTTCCAGCAACTGGCATAACAGGTATGCCTTAACCCTCTGCACCACCGCTCAGACCCTTAAAAGAGATGGTAATTTCGGAGTATTTAAATCCCCCAAAGATCAACACCTCCCAAGAGCACCAGAGCAAGTGAGGGGTCATTTAGACGTTAATTTCATCAAGTCCCTGTTAATATGGGAAGACACAGTGTCTCTGCTTAAGGCACAACTCTCCTAAACACGAGAGTTAAGTAGTGGTGCAGAGGGTTAAGGCATACCTGTTATGCCAGTTGCTGGAAGGCTTCTGTGCTGGCTAGGGTTCGAGTCTCCTGGTGGGAAAGTGTTCTAAAGTTGTATACTTAACTCTCGTGTTTAGGAGAGTTGTGCCTTAAGCAGAGACACTGTGTCTTCCCATATTAACAGGGACTTGATGAAATTAACGTCTAAATGACCCCTCACTTGCTCTGGTGCTCTTGGGAGGTGTTGATCTTTGGGGGATTTAAATACTCCGAAATTACCATCTCTTTTAAGGGTCTGAGCGGTGGTGCAGAGGGTTAAGGCATACCTGTTATGCCAGTTGCTGGAAGGCTTCTGTGCTGGCTAGGGTTCGAGTCTCCTGGTGGGAAAGTGTTCTAAAGTTGTATACTTAACTCTCGTGTTTAGGAGAGTTGTGCCTTAAGCAGAGACACTGTGTCTTCCCATATTAACAGGGACTTGATGAAATTAACGTCTAAATGACCCCTCACTTGCTCTGGTGCTCTTGGGAGGTGTTGATCTTTGGGGGATTTAAATACTCCGAAATTTCCATCTCTTTTAAGGGTCTGAGCGGTGGTGCAGAGGGTTAAGGCATACCTGTTATGCCAGTTGCTGGAAGGCTTCTGTGCTGGCTAGGGTTCGAGTCTCCTGGTGGGAAAGTGTTCTAAAGTTGTATACTTAACTCTCGTGTTTAGGAGAGTTGTGCCTTAAGCAGAGACACTGTGTCTTCCCATATTAACAGGGACTTGATGAAATTAACGTCTAAATGACCCCTCACTTGCTCTGGTGCTCTTGGGAGGTGTTGATCTTT
>NC_091176.1:28498705-28541205 GCF_040958095.1 Procambarus clarkii
CATGCAGGTGATTTCCTATTAGCAACCCCAATGTCAGCAACTGGCACCCGTCTCTCATCCCAGGCCCTCCGAATTGCTGTGGCTCTCCGCCTCGCTCCCCCAATCCACACTGAATACAGGTGTATTTGCGGCGAGACAGAGGCCGACAGGTACGGTCGGCATATCTTGTTCTGTCAAAGGACAGGAGGATGGCATGCGAGGTTAATGACATAATTAAGAGGAGCCTTACCACAACCGGTTGTCCAGTAGAGAGAGAACCTCGTTACCTAATGCCCCGCAACTTTGACGAACCTGTCGGTGGCTCAGACGAGATCACGGTGAACCCCTGGAAGAATGGTAGACAGTTGGTGTGGGACTACACTTGCGTTTCAACTTTAGCCAACACCTATGTTAACTTCAGTGCTACACAGGCAGGAGGTGCTGCCAACCACCGGGAAGCAGCCAAGTCACGTAAATACAGAGACCTTGAGCACCACTACAATTTTGTCCCCATTACCTCAGAGACACTAGGTGCCTAGTATAAAAGTGCTGACTTTTTTTTAAGGCGGTGGGTTCTAAGCTAATTGAAACAACTAGAGACCCTAGAACCACCAGTTTCCTCTTTCCGTGCCTTAACTAAGGCGTGTGGCGATCCAGAGAGGAAATGCTCACTGCATCCAAGGTTCCTGCCCGCCATCTGAGGAGCTGGAGGAGCTCTACAACCTGTGACAAGTAGCCTTGTACCTCGCATGTAACCATTGTTGTAACCCTTTTTGTGTAATGAAGTATTAAATAAAATAATATGACAAAATACAGAAAATATAGGGGGGGGGGGGGTAGGAGAAGACAATATGTAAGTGTACACGGGTGCCCCACAAAGCCCCCCCGGATGCTGCATGTCGTCTTCTTCGAGGTCGAGGGTCCCTTCAAATGAAACCAGAGATGCATTTCTATTTCTGTTATAATTCGTACGGCTATATACTCCTACGATAACACCAATGAGTTGTAAATGTACAAAAGTTATTAATAAAACGCATGTATATATATAATTATTTTTAAACCCTGGAACGTAAAGGGGAATTAAATTTTGGTGACCAAGTGTAGTGACCTCTGGACGTTCTTGAGTGAATCTGGTCACATCTCTTAGTAAAACCCGAGATGTAAGCCAAAGAAATTCTCAAACGTCGTGAAATGTAATATTATCCCACTCACAATAATATATTAATAACAATAATATAATCTGTGCAGGTGTTGGTTACGTCTTGTTGTTCCCTCACATATTGCACGATTTGCGTATAAGGTTTTTGTGAGTAATAAACCCAAGGCAATCTGTGGCTGGGGGCTGTTGGAGCATTTGCATACCAGTTATAGGCTCTGTGTAGGTAGTTTATCTGGCTCGGATAATATGCTGGAGTGTAGTCGAGCCGGATATGGAGCACTGGATAGGCAGAGTCTTAAATGGGATAAAGAGAGAGAGAGAGAGAGAATGATGCTTCTCATTCTCGCTGTCCGCCTGGCTGATGATACTGATGAGAATGATACTGATACACAAAGAACTAGGTCAATTATTCTAAAGCGGATTTTCTCAATATTTCTTTGGCACTTTTTACCTCTTGCGGAAGTTTAAACCTTAACCAAAATAAATTTTAAACCTGTAATGGACCTGATGCATTTTGCTGTGACCAATTGAGCGTCCTCAGAAGCAGAGAGTAAAGAGAACATAGAACATCAACAGGTGTGTGTGTGTGTGCTGAGACAAGTGGCTATGCCATCGAGACCACAATCTCTGATAGACTTTGTAATACTTGAACACCGAGGTTTTCATGGGTGTATGAGTACAATCAAGGCTGCTGTGAGTAAATACAACCAGAATATTGAGAGCAGAGGAGGGATGAGGGGTTGTGAGGGAGGGATGAGGGGTTGTGAGGGAGGAATGAGGGCAGGGTGTAAGGGTTGAGAGAGAGGGAGAGAGAGAGAGAGCTGGTGCCACACACACACACACTCCCAAGGTGTGAACACCGCCCAGCCACCTGCTTCACAATATTTTAGAGTGCCTCCGTGAATTGTTGGAAGACAGTGCTGTAGGCTTCCTCCCTCACTTCACCACTATCATCTCCACCCTCCCCACCACCACCACCATCACTATCATCATCATCATCCCCACCACCACCATTAAAATCACTACCATCACAGCTACCACCATCACAGTCATCACCATTACCACCACCACCACCATCATCACAACCGTCACTACCACATCCTTCACCAATATCTTGAGGGTATCTTGAGATGATTTCGGGGCTTAGAGTCCCCGCGGCCCGGTCCTCGTCCAGGTCTCCTTTTTGTTACACCCCCCCCCCCCAGGAAGCAGTCCGTAGCAGCTGGCTAACTCCCAGGTACCTATTTACTGCTAGGTGAACAGGGGGCATCAGGGTGAAAGAAACTCTGCCTATTTGTTTCCGCCTCCACCGGGGATCGAACCCGGAACCTCAGTACTACGAATCCCGATCGCTTTCCACTCAGCTGTCAGGCCCCTTCATCAGAGTGTAGCACAATACAACAGAGTACAGTACAATGCAATGGTATATTACAATTTAGAATACTGTTGAGTATATTAAAGAGTACAGCAGAATACGAAAGATGACAGTGAGGTACAGAATATAAAACAAATCAAAGTTGTTAAAGTTTATACACTAGATAGATTCATTAAGTACACTGATTTATACAGTAAACTGATTCATGCAATAGATTCATATATAACAGATTGATTCATATAGTTCATTAATACAGTGTAGTTTCAAACAGTACGTAGATTCATACAATAGATAGATTGATACAGTACATTGATTCACACAGTAGGGTGATTCGTACACTAGATAATTCATTCAGTTGAGTTATTCATACAGTAGACTGATTCATACAGTAGATAGGTTCATACAGTAGATTGATTTATACATTTGATAGATTCGCACAGAAGATAAACACAAAAATACAGCATTACTAAAGTTTACATTGCCATAAAAGCTTAAATCTTAAGTGATATCAAATAATGTCACCAAAAGCTTATGATTGTTAAGAACTATTGCCACTAACTTGGCATAAAAAAAATTATGACTCGAGAACAGTGTTGCCACAAAACTGGTATTCCAAAAAACCTCTGACTGGAGAGCAGTGTTGCCAGCGCTGGAGCGTTACGATCGACTCCCCCCATCACCATGGATACACACTCGCCTCACCGGCTTACAAGCTCACTTCTGATTGGCTATTGCATGAGGTCTCACCAGCCAATGAGGCCACGGCACACAGTTGCAGAGTTCGCTGTACGGGGAGGGCTGAGTGGAGTGGGGGGGGGGGGGGGTCCTATATGATGGGGGAGAGGGTCCCGTGTGATGGGGGAGGGGGTCCTATATGATGGGGAGGGGGTCCCATGTGATGGGGACGGGGTCCTATATGATGGGGAAGGGGGGTCCCAGGTGATCTGTGAGGGGAGGGTCCCAGACGATTCTTTTACCTGATGGATCTGTTCACCTATAAGTAAATAGGTACCTGGGAGCTAGACAGCTGCTACGGGCTGCTTCCTGGGTGTGTGTGTGTTAGAGTGAAATACATGAAGTAGATATAACAGAGGAAAAATAGAGTGGGTAGAAAGGCGGGGTTCAAGAGCTAATAGCTCGATTTTGCAGACACAAATAGTAAACAAATAGTAAGTAGACACACACACAGATCCCCAGGAAGCAGCCCGTAGCAGCTGTCTTAACTCCCAAGTACCTATATACTGCTAGGTGAACAGAGGCATCACGGTGAAAGGAACTGTGCCATCTCGGGTTAGAAAGGCCGGCAGATGTCTAATGTACTGACATAATATCACGTCTGACACACACACGCGCACACGCGCACACACACACACTCACTCACTCACTCACTCACTCACTCACTCACTCACTCACTCACTCACTCACTCACTCACTCACTCACTCACTCACACACACGCACACACACACACACACACACACACACACACACACACACACACACACACACACACACTCACTCACCCACTCACTCACGCACGCACACACACACACGCACACTCACACACACACAACAGGTTGTGGAAGCAAATACTATTCATACTTTTAAAACTAGGTATGATAGGGAAATGGGACAGGAGTCATTGCTGTAAACAACCGATAGCTAGAAAGGCGGGATCCAAGAGTCAATGCTCGATCCTGCAAGCACATATAGGTGAGTACATATAGGTGAGTACACACACACACACACACACACACACACACACACACACACACACACACACACACACACACACACACACACACACACACACACACACACACACGCGCACACACACACAGATGAGTACAACTAGGTGAGTACACACACACACACACACACGTTTCACCTATCCACGTGCATGGGAGGGATAGGTAGTTGTCAGGGATAGGATGGGGCAGGAGGAGGAGGAGGATGCTGTGAAGAGCGAGCCATTACCAACTTCCCGTCCTCTCCACTCCGTAAAAACTACAATGGTTCCCCCCCCCCCCTAGCCTCAAGTGTGAACTAAAGCAACCCATCTTGGGATAGAAACCCATTTCTGTGCATCGGTGTCGATAGAAACCCTATACGTACAAACCACCAATATACACTTAGCGGAAATGTTTACTAGAACGTCGTATTCTTAACGAATTGGTCGAGTCTGTAACTCAGGCGTCGCATTGTGGCCTGCAAGACGTACATCACGTGACGTGTTAATGAATGCAACAGGTGATTAAATTTGCCAAATTGCTTTCAAGAAGGCGAGAGTAAAGGTGGTTTACGGACGGTCACCCGAGGTACGGACACCTGCCGTTGGATTGGTGTGCTACTGGCGACATTTGATTGGCTGATGAATATCACCACCAATAATGCGTCTTGGAGAGGCTTGAGCCAACAGTAGTCGCTACTGTTAACGGTATAACCATCTCCTGTCATGTCAACCGTTGTGTCAATACATGACAACACCCAACGACCTCATTAACGCCTAACACCCGCGCCACTCGGCAGTTATGTCGTAATATTTAATAAAGTCCTGTAATGTTTAATAACAAACTGTAACAGTAATGTTTACACACCAGAAAAACACACTGTGTTTGCGCAGTAAACATTACACACTTACGCTGGGAAAGTGTGTAATGTGTTCTGAAAATAATTGTATGGCGAATAAACGCAAATTTCTGACATTTATTTTGATACACGAGTTCATTTTATGTTATATTTGAAGTGTGTTATCTAATTATTAAATACAATAGTTGTATTTTTTTATGAGTTCGGCATTAAATTTCACGTAGGTTTGTCTACTCTCCCACAAAACCGGGGGAGTTTAGTCTATCGCGGGGAATTTATACTGGTCAGGGGGAAGCGTTAAAATTGGGGGTGGTTTTATCTCCAGCGCAACACCTGCACTACACACCTGCACTACACACCTCCAGCAACACCTGCACTACACACCTCCAGCAACACCTGCACTACACACCTCCAGCAACACCTGCACTACACACCTCCAGCAACACATGCACTACACACCTGTATCACCTGCACTACACACCTCCAGCAACACCTGCACTACACACCTCCAGCAACAACACCTGCACTACACACCTCCAGCAACAACACCTGCGGCAACACCTGCTCTACACACCTCCAGCGCAACACTTGCACTACACATCTCCAGCGCAACACCTGCACTATACACCTGCACTACACACCTGCAGCAACACCTGCATGCACTACACACCTGCACTACACACCTGCAGCAACATCACCTGCACTACTCACCTCTTCAAGGTGAAGTACAGACTCTCCTCTAATTGGGCTCACTAGCACTGAATTGCACATCTTTTCTTGTTAAGAGTCAAGCTATATTTGTCAAACTTTTGTGTGTAATATTTTTCTTCAGTCTTTAAGAAAGTCTTTTGTGTATCTACGAGCTTTGAATTGACCTTTCGTATCACTACAAGCTTTGAGTCATCCTTTCGTATGACTATAAGCTGTGTAGTATTATTCGTGTGGCTACAAGCTCTAGGTCAGTCTTTCGTGTGGCTGCAAACTGTGGGTCAGCCTTTCGTGTGGCTACAAGCTCTGGGTCAGCCTTTCGTGTGGCTGCAAACTGTGGGTCAGCCTTTCGTGTGGCTACAAGCTCTGGGTCAGCCTTTCGTGTGGCTACAAGCTCTGGGTCAGCCTTTCGTGTGGCTACAAGCTCTGGGTCAGCCTTTCGTGTGGCTACAAACTGTGGGGCAGCCTTTCGTGTGGCTACAAGCTCTGGGTCAGCCTTTCGTGTGGCTGCAAACTGTGGGGCAGCCTTTCGTGTGGCTACAAGCTCTGGATCAGCCTTTCGTGTGGCTACAAGCTGTATGTCAGTCTTTTGTGTTGCTAGAGCTTTATTTTTAATATATTACCAGACACTTGCGGTAACGCCTTGCACGCCAAGCAGGTGAGGGGCTGGGCGCCTCACACCCTGGCCAGCAGGGAGGAGCCGGCATTATGCAGTCAACAAGACAGGTCGTGGTGAAGTGCTCGGCCTTCCCCACTACGCTGCTGTCGACACCTCCTCCTCCAGGATGTTACTTGTTGAAGCTCAAGTGAGGAGGTTACCGTCATTCACCGTTACTCAGCGCTGGAGTGTGAGGTCATAAGGCACTGTTGCTTCTGCTTGGGGGCACGGTGTGGTGTAGGTGTGGGGGGGGTGTAGCAGGTGTGGGGTGGGGCTGGTGTGTTGGTCACCACATGCCACACCTGTCGAGTACATACACGCGTGAGAGCTCTCACTCGCCGAGGCGTCCCAAGTTAACCATACGTGAACTCCTTTAGATTGGCCAGGCGCATGCGCACGTCGGTCCACTCGAGCACGGTGGTAAGAGGTCAGACTTCGTGGTTCCTCAGCCCCTAAACTGTCTCTGGGAGTCACCTGACCACCAGTGGATGGTCAGCATGTTGCAAGGTCACATTTGGTTTGCTGAATTTCTCGTCGCGCTCAAAAAGGAGGTTATTCTGACCTCGTGTGACATTCCTCGCGCACGATTAATCATCACAGCGTCCTTGCTGCCCCATGAAGTCTTATTCTATGTTTCTTCGGAAATATTCTTGCACTGAAGACAGTGCAACAGCCCTGGTCACAACTTGCTAAGAGAACCATTTACATTTCAACGTCCTAGATCACTTCCTTACCGTTCGAAGAGGGGAGTGGAAGTTAATTGCAAGCACGTTGGTTTGTGCTCGTAGCCCCGCTGGTCTTGTCAACAGTGTGTGGATCCAGCGCCGCACAGTTCCCACCTTCCGCAGTGGGAAATAAAAACCCGTCGTCCGCGTCTCCCTGAAGTTAGCCAGAGTTCCTGCACATCTTTTCGTCTGCTTTCTGTCGACCTTGACGAATCTGATGCATTAGAAATCTCGGTGGATGTGAGTTTTGAAGACTTTAGCATGTTAGAAATCTCCATAGACGTGTCTTTGAAAGAATTTAACGTACATAAATTTATGTATTTACGAATATTATAGAGAAGATGCATAAGTGGGGGATTAGGAGTGCTTTGACAGATATGTGCTTAGGCAGATGAGTGTCTTGGCAGGTGCAGGAGTGCTTATATTGGCAGGCAGGTGAGTATATGTATTAGAAGGTGAGTGTCACTGAAGGTGAGTGTGTGTGTGTTTTGGCAGGTGAGTGTGTGCCTCGATAAGTGAGTGTGTATCCCAGCAGGTGAGTGTGTATCCCAACAGGTGATTGCGTATCCCGACAGGTGAGTGTGTATCCCAACAGGTGATTGTGTATCCCGACAGGTAAGTGTTTGTCTGGGCAGGTCTGTGATCCTTGACAGGTAGGTGAGAGTGCGTTGAGTAGCGGAAGAGTGTGTCGGCATGTCAGTATACCTCGACAGGTGTTGAGGAGCCTAGCTTGGAGTCTGGCTGTACTTTCTAGAGTCCATTCAACTCAAGGGTGAGTTTCTAGTGCACACAATGGATGATGTGAGGTCACTGTTAAGTTGCGGGATTTTCTATTTTCTAACATAACAGCTAGAGCCGCACTAGAGGGAGAGAGCCCTGGCTATCTGGCCCTGGGGCGTGTCGTCTCGGAGAGAACACAACCGGTATTAGAGGCGACAACTGATGTACCCTTGTCAGTTGAGAGAGATATACCTGAGTAGGAATATATATCTATGCCATTCAACTCCTGATTTGCTGGAATTGTGGTCTGTTATGGTGTTATGAAAGTTCAGTTAATAAAATATGAAGGTGAGATTCCGTAGAATTTCCAAGCGGGAGAATTACGCTTATAGTGTTGAAGACATTGGTGTCTTCAACTTTGACAAGGGAATGTGATAGTTTCTATGGAATTGGGGAGCGTAGCACATGTGAGCCTGAGGAAGAATTGTAGTTCAGTCCTGTGCAGTTCCCCCTCCCCCAGCCGTCACTTCTGCAATGTTTCTGGCTGCCTGTTCCCTTCACTTGTATGTTCTACTGTGTTTCTGCCTGCATCTAAAACAAAAGATCTAAATTATCCTATTGGTCCTTCGGTCTTCTGTAACGCATTGTTCCTCTCATGTGGCATCTGGGAAATGTAGATCATAGCATTTTCTCTCTTTTCTGGGTACTGGGCATTGTGCCCTGGTGCATGGATAGTGGGTACTCTACCCCTATGGGTATTGGTTACTTGGCTCTGGTGGGTGGTGGGCACTGTGCCCCTATGGGTGCTGTTCTCTGGCAGGCAGTGAGAAGGGGGGTAGTGTACCCCTTGAAGAGGGCGGCAGCCGTGGGTATTCCCAACTCTGCACCTTTAACCTGCCGTTAACAAAAACTTATCTTACTGACCTTTCTCACACTCACCTGCATGTCCAGCCCTCGCCCACACTCACTCTACACCCACACTCACGCCCAAACCTGCACTCTACGCCCACACCTGCACTCTACGCCCAACCATAAATCGTTAGTGAGTGCCGGTCCCCAACCTCCCCCCCCCCACCCCCCAGACCACACCCGCCCAGCTGTACCCACACAGGACAGGTGAGTAGGGACATTATAGCTTAGTGTTCTGAATGATAAGGTTGAGTCAGGTGTTACCTTGAGAGGCCAAGAACACAGGCAAGGTGGAGACACTGTCGTCTCATCACAAGAGTAGAGGGAGGACAGGGAAGTTTATCAGAAAGGAATCTGTGAGTTTCTTAGTGCAGGGAGAAGTGTCAGTGACGGCCAGAGAGCTTGCGATAGCAGCACCTGGCGAAGGGTGACAGCGAAGGATGACGAGGTATTATGAATAGTTGGACATGACCTGTGTGGTGTGCCAAGTCTGAACGATGTGCCCATTAAGGCTTGGCAGGTGTTTGCCCCGGCCACCGCGTGACGAGGCTGTTAGAGAGGTAATTGGGTAGTATGACTGGTCACGAGACTGAAGGCTCGCTCTCACTGTTGCTGGGCGTAGTAAATACCACTATGTTGCTTGACTCCCAAGAGGTAAAGTTACCTTACCTTGTGGTTACCTGGTGATGGTTCCGAGGATCAACGTTCCCGTGGCCCGGTCTCTGACCAGGCTGCCTGGATTAGCGGTTTGGTCAAGCAGACTAGGATAGGTTCGGTTAGGTTTGATCAAATGACTATATTAGTTTTAAATAAAAAACACAATTAAAAAGTCATATAATGTAATGTAATGGGCATACATTTCATAAGAACAAAACTTAAAAAAATATAAAATTTCAATAGAATTTGCCTTGTCAGGCAACTTGACCTATTAGGAACGATATATATATATATATATATATATATATATATATATATATATATATATATATATATATATATATATACGGGAGTGGAGGATCGAGAGCAAAAATGGCTAAATATTAGAGGAAGTGGAGTGTGGGAGACATGAATGTGGAGGTGTGGTTGTGGAGTGTGAAGGCACAAAGAGACCCTTATCGACGTCATCCTTAAACAATAATTAAGTTCTTTAGGAATGCGAAGATGTGCACGCGCTCAACACCTGTATGTGTAGAGGATCCTCACTCTCTCCTCACTCTCCTTACTCTCCTTACTCTCCTTACTCTCTCCTCACTCTCCTCACTACACATAGAGTCCACCGTAAATACTGAGAGGAAATATAATGCATGTTGGTTACTATAACCTTCCAGTCGGGGAATCTTTCATCTTGCAGTCTAGACCTTATCGACGCTTCATCCCAATCGTCCAGATATATTCCACTTCATCCAGTCGATGGTAAACACGTGACCAACCTCGGGCGTAGTGTAGTTTAAGTTCTGTGGTTTACATTTTCTTCTCAGTTTACGAGCATCAAACGACTCATATTTTGGTCCACAATTTCCTTGACAGACCATAAAGAGCTGGAGGCGGTGGTCGCGTCTGTGTCCCTTGTAACTTTCCGTCAGCGCTCACACCTGTGATATCATTGTTAGGCTGTGACATACCTTCTTGACACCTGTGATATCATTGTTAGGCTGTGACATACCTTCTGGACACCTGTGATATCATTGTTAGGTTGTGACATACCTTCTGGACACCTGTGATATCATTGTTGGGCTGTGACACACCTTCTTGACACCTGTGATATCATTGTCAGGCTGTGACACACCTTCTTGACACCTGTGATACTGTTAGACTGTGACATAGACTGTTTTGTTGTGGAGGTAGACTCCATGTAGAGCTTAAGAGGCGCCGGAACCTATAGATCAGTCGGAGCCTGTAACACATGTTGTGAGATGAGATCCTGGAGGGAGAATTATCAGCAGCAGCATCACAACAATGGCAGCATTACAGAAACAGCATAATAATAATAATAATAATAATAATAATAATAATAATAATAATAACACAACATCACGGAAAGAGATGCATAATAAGAATAATGGAAAAGCTAGAGTGCCTATTTGCGTTGCGCCAGTGATGGTACCCATTATATATATATATATATATATATATATATATATATATATATATATATATATATATATATATATATATATATATATATATATAATATGGGTATAAAATGGCTTCCACGTCCCCCCCCCCTTCTCCGCTCTCTCTCTCTCTCTCTCTCTCTCTCTCTCTCTCCTCTCTCTTCTCTCTCTCTCTCTCTCTCTCTCTCTCTCTCTCTCTCTCTCTCTCTCTCTCTCTCTCACACACACACACATATTTCACTCTGGTATTATAACTTAACCTGCTGACCTTTGGTTGGAGAGGCCTCGCTTCAGCGGCGGGTCTCCGCATCTCTCGCCCCTGCTCCTCCTGTTGGGAGCCCCTGCTCCTCTTGTTGGGAGCCCCTGCTCCTCCTGCTGGGACTCCCTGCTTCTCCTGTTGGGACCATGTACTTCTCTCTCTCTCTCTCTCTCTCTCTCTCTCTCTCTCTCTCTCTCTCCTCTCTCTCTCTCTCTCTCTCCTCTCTCTCTCTCTCTCTCACTCACTCATTTTCTCTCTCTGTCAAATTAGTGATTCATTTGCTTCCTTCAGCTATTGAAATTATGGTCATTTCCTCTTGTTTCACCTCCTTACCCAGCAGCATGTGTTGGGAGGCCACCAGACGGTCACACTGCTGGGCGTGTCTGTGCTGCCGGCCTGGCTCCCACCTGGCCAATATCACTCTCAAAGTTGTGATGACCATGGACGTTCATAACAATTGTATCTCCATTGGGCAGGAGTCAACCTCTTTTTCAACTAGTTTATTCAGTAATTGACCTTAACCCTTCACCTAGAAAAGGTCTAGAGATGCAGTAACTAATAGAAAAGAAGTAATGGCTTCCCATATTATTTAGCTATATTATTGCTTCCTTTGAGGCAACACGTGACAAGCAAGATAAGGTAAGCCTTCCTGGCGGTAAGGTAGGTACCTACCAGGTAGGTAAATACCTACCTGGTAAATACCTACCTGGGAATACCTATAGAGAGGGTTTTGGACGTTCTTCTACTCCCCAAGCCCGGCCTCTGGGCAACCTTGATTTGTGATACCTTGGTCCAACTGTCTCTTACTTGGAGCGGCCTACATATCCACTACGGCCTGGTAGGCCTGGTAGGCCTGGTAGGCCTGGTAGGCCTGGTAGGTCTGGCTGTTCTTCAGCCTACTGCCTCTAACACCGAACACATGACCACAGGTGTGCGTGTCACCCGGCAGGTGTGATAACACGGGTTGTGACGGCAAGACAATAAGGTCTAACGCTGACGCCCGCCTGACTACGCCAGGAAACAGGAACGTGATGAACTCATTAAAAAATATTCAAGCCATACACTGGGATCGAACCCACGTCGCTGGGTATAAGATCAAGATACGAAACTGAGGAAGAAAAACAAAATGGAAGAAAGGATGAGAAATTAATTAGAGGCATATATAAGTAACAAAGAGTGAGGACAGCAGCGGAGATGGTAAGATATCAGTGGGCCTCAGGTGGCGTGAACTCGAGTCGAGTCCTTCATAAAGCAGCGACGAATAAAGCCAGTGCTCCCGAGGAAGGAAGAACTGAAGGGAAGAGTCAGTCGAGGGGTTACATGGCGGGTTTAAGGGAGTACAAGGAAAGTCAGCTGAAGAAATTGCAAAAAACAACAGAGGAAAAGCTAGGAAAGTAAAGTTTGCAACAGAGCATTATAAAGCATGTGCAACAGTAATAAAAGGAACAGGAGTACTGCACGTCATAAACTAAATAGGGAAAATTCCCTATATGCACTTGACAGGTCGCGGAATACACTAGACAAGTTGTCAAATGACTTGTCTGGTGTGACTTTCTCACTTTTCAGACAGAAGATGAAAAGTGAGAAATAAGTAACCACTAACACTCTAAGAAACCTGAAGACGTGCCAAAAGACATGAGAGGAAGCCTGGAAAGAACTGAATGAAACCCTCAAGAAGGTTTAAGTGAGTTCTGGCAACCAGGAAAAGAAAGAATATCTTAGGATTGGGTGATATTTAGAAAGCATGAAATCGACCAATGAAAGTAATGTTCCATAAAATGTAACCCAGCAAAGCAGGGCCTATATACTGGCAGACAAAACGTCGACATTCTACCAGAGAACAAGACACTTCAAGATGAAGGGAGATACAGGTATACATTAGGCAAAATATATGTAAAGATGCAAGAATATAAACAAAGAGAAGACAAGTGCATACACAATATCATGAAAAGGAAGCGACGCAGGTGGGGGCCAGGTCGATGTCTCACGCCACACAATGCCACCAGCCAACACCTCCCTGACACCAACCACGAAATGAGAGGGAGTGACTCGCTCAACGTATATGTCTCCGGCCCATCCGCAAGGGGATAGTGAAATTTACGCCCCTCACCCGGTCCCACCAGGGGTGCCCCTGTACCACCAGGAGCCACCCTCTTCCAACAGGGGTGACCCTGTCCCACCAGGAGCCACCCTCTTCTACCAGGGGTGACCCTGTCCCACCAGGAGCCACCCTCTTCCACCAGGGGTGACCCTGTCTCACCAGGAGCCACCCTCTTCCACCAGGGGTGACCCTGTCTCACCAGGAGCCACCCTCTTCCACCAGGGGTGACCCTGTACCACCAGGAGCCACCCTCTTCCACCAGGGGTGCCCCTGTACCACCAGGAGCCACCCTCTTCCACCAGGGGTGACCCTGTCCCACCAGGAGCCACCCTCTTCTACCAGGGGTGACCCTGTCCCACCAGGAGCCACCCTCTTCCACCAGGGGTGACCCTGTCTCACCAGGAGCCACCCTCTTCCACCAGGGGTGACCCTGTCTCACCAGGAGCCACCCTCTTCCACCAGGGGTGACCCTGTCCCACCAGGGAAGACACACAGCAGCACTTTAGGAATGAGGAGTATCAGATTTATGTGCACGAATGCAGATGGATTTATAAAGGATATAGCTGCAAGAAATGGTAACAAAGTCTGAGCCACACATCTCTTTTTCTTACTCTCAGCTCCAATTCTCTTCTTCCTCTAATCACCATTCTTCTCCTCTCCTCTCCTCTCCTCTCCTCTCCCTCCTCTCCCCTTCCACCCCGAGGCCAGGTATAGCGCCCCAGACGGCAGCTTCTCCGACCCTCAAATTAGTCCCAGGTGGTCTCGACGGAAGTTTCCCCTTAGGAACGTGTTTCTTTTGATTCAGTTCCAGGAAATGTTGCACCGGGTTCCATGACTCGACGTAGGAGAGCAGGTGGACAGACAGACAGACAGACGGAGAGAAACACAAACACTGCTCTTAGTTTTTAATCCAAGCAAATGCAAAATTTCGAACAGGAATAAGGCGGCCACAGAAAGAAAAGGGTTGATAGATACAACTCCCAGCTTGTCACCGCGGCGGCATGCAATAACAGGATAACACCAGCGGCGTATGCAATCTTTGTGAACATTCTAGCGCAGCCTTCTGGTGCCTGGACAAGAAGCTGTCAAGATACAAGAAAATGTTTTCTTGGTGTGGCATTTTCACACATAAAAGCCCAAGCAAAACCATAAAAAGTCCAAAGGACTGCCATAAGACTGGTCCCTGAACCAAGGGACCACAGCTGGAAGGAAAGACTGAGGAAAATAGACACTGGGAAGAAAAGACAAAGGGCGACCTGCTTGCAATATAATATTCCTGGAGGTTGTAACGAAGTGCAGAGAATGAAAATGCTTATGAGAACATGGGTGGGAAATATTAACTCAGATGAGCCAAATGAATGTAAGAAAGAACTTCTTCAGTATAAAAGTAATGCGCAATTGGATTAAGGTGATGAGGAGGGAGTTACTGAGACTAACTCCATAAATAGTTTGAAGGTGTTATCATAAGTAATACCAGGCTCCAGAGTTAAGGTAAACACGAATGACGACTGGAGAG
The DNA here is from genome assembly GCF_040958095.1 of Procambarus clarkii. Taxonomy (NCBI): domain Eukaryota; kingdom Metazoa; phylum Arthropoda; class Malacostraca; order Decapoda; family Cambaridae; genus Procambarus; species Procambarus clarkii. The sequence continues at coordinate 28,513,516 of NC_091176.1, forward strand.
AGTGTATCAAGAGGTATTGTTCGCTTTCCAAGCATGTTTAGTTGTGCACACACACACACACACACACACACCACACACAACACACACACACACACCCACACACACACACACACACACACACACACACATGATGTGGTCTTTTCAATAGAACAATGAGAAGTCACGGCGCTAGGAGAGGTGGCAGCAAACCAGGCGACCTTGGAAGGGTTCGAAATTACAAGAGATGAGGTCAAGAAGCACCTATTGGAGCTGGACGTGAGAAAAGCTGCTGGGTCGGACGGAATCTCACCATGGGTATTGAAAGAGTGTGCAGAAGCACTTTGTTTGCCACTCTCCATAGTGTATAGTAGGTCACTGGAAACGGGAGACCTATCAGAAATATGGAAGACGGGTAATGTAGTCCCAATATACAAAAAGGGTGACAGACAAGAGGCACTGAACTACAGGCCAGTGTTCTTAACTTGTATACCATGCAAGATGGAGAAGATCGTGAGAAAAAAAACTAGTAACACATCTGGAGAGAAGGGACTTCGTGGCAACCCATCAACATGGGTTCAGGGAGGGTAAATCTTGCCTTACAGGCTTAATAGAATTCTACGATCAAGTGACAAAGATTAAGCAAGAAAGAGAAGGATGGGTGGACTGCATTTTTTGGACTGTCGGAAAGCCTTTGACACAGTACCCCATAAAAGGCTGGTGCATAAGCTGGAGAAACAGCCAGGAATAACTGGTAGGGCGCTCCAGTGGATAAGAGAGCACCTAAGCAATAGGAAGCAGAGAGTTACAGTGAGGGGTGAGACCTCAGATTGGCGTGAAGTCATCAGTGGAGTCCCACAGGGCTCTGTACTCGGCCCTATCTTGTTTATGTTTTGTCCTTTTTCTTTAATTTAATCCAAGTTGTCTTGGCGTGATTTTTAGTCGTCATCTGAGTAGCTTCCTTGTCTTCTGTGGTAACTCTTAGTGTGTTATATGTCGGTGTTATGTGAGCCTTGTTCCTTCCCTCCTGTAGAGCGCTCTCTTCCCTCAGCCTGTCCTCGCAGCTCAGTCTCCTCACCTCAGGGGCAAATCTTGATGCATATCTAGTGACTTTCCTAGTTTTGCTCCCGTTCAGGGTGAGTGGTGTTCCCGTGCCGGGGCTGCACACACTAGCGTGTTTCTCATGTAGGTTGAATGTAACACACGGCTCATGTTGTCCACATGTGTGCAGGTTACCAGGCGGCTGTCAAGTTTGGCATAGGTTGTTGTCATTTTTCTATTGATGTGTTTCTCTGGTAAGAAATATGCAGATATGTCAACTCCCAGATTGTTCTCGTTTTTCTGATGACTTTACATCTGTTCAGACCACCAGTAGAAGTGTGTCTAGTTCATTGTACGGTATATCAGATGCACGAATTCAACTCGTTAGTTTTGGACTGTCAAGAAACATTGATATGAAGGAGCCAATTCATTCTGTCGGGTCCTGGAGGTATGAGAGGCTCTGGTTCTGTCCTTGCGGTGCTCTGCTCATTACCTTTCTCCTCTCTGATAGCTCCTCAACAACTGGGACCCCCTTTGCTTCTCTCCTGGGCGAAGAGCGTCCTGAGCAGTCCTCACCACTCTTCTAGACACACCAGCTTATCTTCATGTGAGAATTGAGCCCATCTCCAGAGATGTTGACAAATGCATCATAAGGAGCAGGTACAGTCTGCCAACGGTCTCCTCTGCTTCATCCAGTCCATCCTCCTGAACGGAACGTACTTATAGTAACGATGTGGTCGAAAGTACAAATATATCGTGATGGACCACCAGAAAGTAGACTTTTGTAGTGCTGATTTTGGACAAATTGGAAAAGTTTTATTTTTATGTTGCTAATAAAACCTAACCTAACCATCCTAGACCTAATACACGCCGTCTGAGGCTTAATATAGTGTGTGTGATATATGAGGCTACGAATATATAAGTTTGGTTTTTAACGTTAATTATTTCTGGACTCAATAAAAAAAATAGTACAAAAAGTGGATTAACTGGGGCTCTATTATTACGCAGTGGGACGACCGATTACAGTTACAAAAAGTAGTATAATTTCAAAAGAATGGGATGAGTTTGTTGACATCATCTTGTTGTATAACTCCAATATACACTCTCTCTTGGACAAGATTTTCCATAACTGATTCGATACTGGTGCTTGAAAGCCAAAGTCACCTATTCTTAGTGTTCGACGAGCGTTCTTCGTGTGGGTAACTCCAGCAGCTTGCTAGGACTGTTTGGTAGAAATATTGAGCTGTAGCACCTGGGCTCTGGTCTTCGTCTTGTATTGCGGCACCACATCAACCATGTACAGGCAATCTGCTCGCTCTCCCTTTTCCATTGATGAGTTAATTCGGTAGCATGTGGTCTATACAGTAGTTCAGTTGCCTCTCATATCAGCATCCATGGTTAGGGGAAAGACTGAAGAAGAGAGAGAGAGAGAGAGAGAGAGAGAGAGAGAGAGAGAGAGAGAGAGAGAGAGAGAGAGAGAGAGAGAGAGAGAGAGAGAGAAGGGAAGAGGTGAAAGAATGGAAAACAGAAAGTCGGAGGATGAGAAAGAAGGGGATGAGACAGACAGACAGAAGATTAAGCACTCCGGAGAGGCTAGCCAGCATCTTATCCTCTCACTAAACACTTCCCACCAGGAGAGTGCCGGGCGTGAGGGGGGGGGGGGGGCAGCCTGGCACCCTGAGCTTTAACGAGAACCTTCTGATTCGGGATTACCGAAACACTTTCATCCTGGGGCTTAACGAGTACATTTACAACCACCCGGGGTCTAAGGTAAAGACTTGTAGCCTGGGTTTAACGCAACCCTTATCCCTTGGCTTCCGTTAGTCAATTGGCCATAAAGCTCTCGTTTAATATATATATATATATATATATATATATATATATATATATATATAATATATATATATATAGTATATTTAATATAACATATGATTTGAAACTGTTTTATTTGATACACACAAATTAACTGTGTTAGTTCTGTCTTTATAACACATAAATTTGATCAAGCTAACACAGAACATAGAAATTTGATCAAACCTAATCTAATTTAATCTATTCTATCCTAACCTAACATAACTAAGAAATTCGTATTCTTAATATAATATAATGATATTAATTGAAATAATCCAATTTAAAAAGAAATAATTGAAAATAATGTAAATCACTTTGTCAGGCAAATCGGGCCTTGCGTATTAGGCCAAGTAGTGGCCTAATAGGCTCTCCCTCGCTCTCTCCCTCTCCCTCCTTCCCTCCCTCCCTCCCTCGCTCTCCCTCCTTCCCTCCCACTACGACCACCACTACGATATAAATACCACCAACTGCGAAACAAAAACACCCGTCAAAGCTATACATATCTCCAAGACCCTTCCTCTATATATCCCCTCCCTCCCTCCCTCCCTCTCTCCTTCTCTCCCTCTCTCCCTCCCTCCCTCCCTTCCTCCTTCCCTCCCTCCCTGCTCACTGTTTCCTGCTGTGTTGAGAACCTACTTTCTCTTATAATGCTTTGAGATTCTTGTTTACCTGTGTCATTTTCCATGTGTGACCCGTCTTCCTGGTCTCTCGCCTTGCCCACACTTTAATTCAGGGCATCAAAAGTAGCCTTACAGTGCAGGTATGAAAGTAGCCTGAGAATGCATCAACATTGCCTGAGAGTGCAGGTATCACAGCATGCTTCACTATCTGAATATAATTCAAATTCATTAATCGTCTTCGACCAAAAATATATCCTCTAGTGACAGAGGTATCTGTTTCCCCGCTTGCTATAAGCAATGTTAGGCTAGTTGGCTAGTGTCTGTGTGCTCACCTGTTGCTACTCACCTTGGTGAGCTTACAGGGTCGAACATCTGCTCTTAAGCCCCGCCTTTCAACCATCGTTCGTTCAGTGTAGCGACTCGTTTAACTCGGTTTTCTTATCATATTTGAAGTTGTGTATCGAATTGCCTTCAACAACTTCCTCATCTAATTCGTTTCATTCATTTTATGACTCTCATCTCTCAAACTGACAGAGACGGACAGCCCTGTGACTCGTTTTTGTTTCAATTTCCATTTATGTCCTCTCGTTCTACCGTTCCTCAATTTGAACATTGTTTCTCTATCTGCTTTGTCAATCCCCCCTCAGTATCGTGTACTTCGTTATCATGTCTCCCCTATTCCATCTTTCCGCGAATGTAGTAAAGTCCAGTTCCCACAGTCTTCCTGAATAGCTCAGTCTCCCTTTAGCTCAGGAACGAGCCTTGTTGCAAATTTTTTGAACCTCTTTTAAGCTTTGTTTAGGTTTTTTTTTAGGTTAGTTTACTTAGGCTTATTCAAGTTTAAGAACAAAGCTTGAGAATAAGCTATATATAATATGGAGAGGAACCTTACTATAGGAGGTTACGCTGTGTTTTGTAATGTGTCTCTTAATGTCATGAGTAGTAACAATTTGTATTGTCTTATTCCATATTTTATATATAAATATTATATATTTAAATATAAAATAAATATTTTATATTTATAAATATTTAGTATCATATCAAATGAGCACTGAGATATTTTATATAATGCATAATTATAATGGCGAATATTACTTTACGCCTTTTTTTCAGTTTACAATTAAGAATTTACTTAATTTTGTAAAGTCATTTATGAAGGTGCATCCATTTATGAATAAAGTTATAGAATGATTACGATTCATTTATTTACTAAAAAAAACAATGAATACAATACATTTAATATTTCTAACACATGAGGTTATTTATGAATAATATATTTTATAATTTCAATTTTCTAGGCTTACCTAACCAATGACCATTAAGTTGGATCAACATTTGATCAATGTTGCAAAGAAACAGGTTAATAATTAAACACGGGACATTTATTGCGGTCGTCTCTCACCATATTAAAACCTGTAAATAATCTTCTATTACAACACTCGCACCTCCACCTGGATTTGTTTGGGATTGAGGTTAAGGCTTGTATCACCTGCACGACGTTCATTAAAGCCGTGGCTGTAGCTCACTGACCACCCAGCAAGTATACTGTATACCTGAACACACTCCAGCATTAAAGTATAAAGTCTCTGTGTATACACATTGATAAATGGAGGGTACAGTTTACACATTTCGGTGTGTGTATTATCTTCAAGCACTACCAGTAGTCCCTCTCTTTTCTCACTCTCCATTATCTCTCCTCAACAGTATGTAAACAATTGGAGTACTATATAAAGCCTCCACAGGAGTTTACTGGCCGGCCAGCAAGGGGTACTATATTCTTGAACATAATATAGGGCTCAAGTAAACTATATACCGAGTGAACTGAGCCATGGGGGTAAATCTCTCTGTGAATATGAACTTATTTGTTGGCATTCATCATCTGATGTAACGCACACGTGATTGGTCAGGTCTCCAGCTGAGCCAGCAACGTGATTGGCTAAGCGATAAGATAAACAACGTTACCTTCACGCTAATTGGTCAAACGAAAAGTAGTATAGTGACCTCTGTCGAGAAGCAAGTGAACCATATCCTGAGGAACTCGATTAAGAACACTACCTCAGGGAGTCGAGCGCAGGGGGCGTTCTGCCACAATACTTAAGAACCTGCGTAAGAACAACTACCTTACGCTTTGTGGCCAAAGAACACATCGGAACATGAAGCAACGGCAACGTTTCGGTCTGTCCTGAACCTTCAGAGTCTCATGTGGACTTAATGCGTTCGTGAGTGAAGGGTTCCCGTCTCTGAACCATCTTGATCCATTACAAAGTTTGAAGTTAGTTTTCCCTTATTCATTCCCTGCCTGGTATCCCTAGTGTTTGTCAGTGTAGGTCACTGGTCAGGAGCTGAGTATTCTCTCGCTCCTCTTGCCTGTATATTGGTATGATGTATGTGTATGTGTGAGAGAGAGAGAGAGAGAGAGAGAGAGAGAGAGAGAGAGAGAGAGAGAGAGAGAGCGTGAGGCAGGTCCCAGTAGAGGGGCCACGCCCTTCCCAATTATCTCTAAACCCGATCATCGCATTAGTGATCCCTCAGTTAACTGATTAACTGTACGTAATCCTCCCCCCTTCCCCTGCCCTGGCGTCCAGCCTCCCCCCTCCTGTAGAGGGGGTATTCTGCCCCCTCCTCCTGTCCTGGCGTCCAGCCTCCCCCTCCTGTAAAGGGGGTATTCTGCCCCTCCTCCTGCCCTGGCGTCCAGCCTCCCTCACTCCTGTAGAGGGGGTATTCTGCCCCCTCCAACACTATATATATCCTGAGGGAGAGAGGTACAGGGTCAGCGGGCAGTGTCCTCTGTGTTTATAGATTTCTAATACACGATCTTCGTGGTCACATATCTGCTTATTCTTGTGTTGTAGGTCAGGTGTATCTCAGGGTTGTTACCCTCTTGTAGTAGATCAGGTGTGTCAAGGTGTATATGGGACCTCTGCTCTTCACTGGCTTCATTTTTGTATTTCCCGCCATATTATTCGCTCGAATAGTTTATTTTACCGTGTAAATTTGGGACTTTGTCTTCCAGTATTTCCCATGAAAGTTATGGTATACCTCTCTCGTCCCCTTTCTAGAGAGTATATTTTTGAGAACTTTGAGACGTTCCCAATAATTTAGCTGCTTTATCGTATCCACGCGTGCTGTGTATGTCCTCTGGCGTCCCTCCATGTTAGCAACCTCTCTGGCTCTCAAGGGTGAAGTGAGTCTCAAGCAGTACTGAAGACGAGACAGCACTAGAGATTTGAATAATATGATCACTGTGTTGGGATCCCTGCATTTTAAGGTACTCAATTTTAAGGTACTCAATACTCAAAGAAATTTGTAGTACGTGGGTGAAGCATTTACAGCGTTGTGGTTTGAACAAAATTGGTCAGTGAAGCACTTGTTCCGGATATGTTCGAACGTCATCAGTTGTGAGTCGTGTGTAAACCACTTTTCATTCATAAACAGGGGTTTGGCGGGTGGATGGAATCACTTTTGGATCTTTGTTTGGAGGACGGGCTGCCCGGCAGCCCGTCCTCCAAACAAAGATCCAAAAGTGATTCATGCATCCGCCAAACCCCCTGTTTATGAATGAAAAGTGGTTTACACACGACTCACAACTGATGACGTTCGAACATATCCGGAACAAGTGCTTCACTGACCAATTTTGTTCGAATCACAACGCTGTAAATGCTTCACCCACGTACTACAATTTCTTTGAGTATTGAGTACCTTAAAATTGAGTACCTTAAAATGCAGGGATCCCAACACAGTGATCATATTATTCAAATCTCTAGTGCTGTCTCGTCTTCAGTACTGCTTGAGACTCACTTCACCCCTTGAGAGCCAGAGAGGTTGCTAACATGGAGGGACGCCAGAGGACATACACAGCACGCGTGGATACGATAAAGCAGCTAAATTATTGGGAACGTCTCAAAGTTCTCAAAAATATACTCTCTAGAAAGGGGACGAGAGGTATACCATAACTTTCATGGGAAATACTGGAAGACAAAGTCCCAAATTTACACGGTAAAATAAACTATTCGAGCGAATAATATGGCGGGAAATACAAAAATGAAGCCAGTGAAGAGCAGAGGTCCCATATACACCTTGACACACTGATCTACTACAAGAGGGTAACAACCCTGAGATACACCTGACCTACAACACAAGAATAAGCAGATATGTGACCACGAAGATCGTGTATTAGAAATCTATAAACACAGAGGACACTGCCCGCTGACCCTGTACCTCTCTCCCTCAGGATATATATAGTGTTGGAGGGGGCAGAATACCCCCTCTACAGGAGTGAGGGAGGCTGGACGCCAGGGCAGGAGGAGGGGCAGAATACCCCCTTTACAGGAGGGGGGAGGCTGGACGCCAGGACAGGAGGAGGGGGCAGAATACCCCCTTACAGGAGGGGGGAGGCTGGACGCCAGGGCAGGGGAAGGGGGGAGGATTACGTACAGTTAATCAGTTAACTGAGGGATCACTAATGCGATGATCGGGTTTAGAGATAATTGGGAAGGGCGTGGCCCCTCTACTGGGACCTGCCTCACGCTCTCTCTCTCTCTCTCTCTCTCTCTCTCTCTCTCTCTCTCTCTCTCTCTCTCTCACACATACACATACATCATACCAATATACAGGCAAGAGGAGCGAGAGAATACTCAGCTCCTGACCAGTGACCTACACTGACAAACACTAGGGATACCAGGCAGGGAATGAATAAGGGAAAACTAACTTCAAACTTTGTAATGGATCAAGATGGTTCAGAGACGGGAACCCTTCACTCACGAACGCATTAAGTCCACATGAGACTCTGAAGGTTCAGGACAGACCGAAACGTTGCCGTTGCTTCATGTTCCGATGTGTTCTTTGGCCACAAAGCGTAAGGTAGTTGTTCTTACGCAGGTTCTTAAGTATTGTGGCAGAACGCCCCCTGCGCTCGACTCCCTGAGGTAGTGTTCTTAATCGAGTTCCTCAGGATATGGTTCACTTGCTTCTCGACAGAGGTCACTATACTACTTTTCGTTTGACCAATTAGCGTGAAGGTAACGTTGTTTATTATCGCTTAGCCAATCACGTTGCTGGCTCAGCTGGAGACCTGACCAATCACGTGTGCGTTACATCAGATGATGAATGCCAACAAATAAGTTCATATTCACAGAGAGATTTACCCCCATGGCTCAGTTCACTCGGTATATAGTTTACTTGAGCCCTATATTATGTTCAAGAATATAGTACCCCTTGCTGGCCGGCCAGTAAACTCCTGTGGAGGCTTTATATAGTACTCCAATTGTTTACATACTGTTGAGGAGAGATAATGGAGAGTGAGAAAAGAGAGGGACTACTGGTAGTGCTTGAAGATAATACACACACCGAAATGTGTAAACTGTACCCTCCATTTATCAATGTGTATACACAGAGACTTTATACTTTAATGCTGGAGTGTGTTCAGGTATACAGTATACTTGCTGGGTGGTCAGTGAGCTACAGCCACGGCTTTAATGAACGTCGTGCAGGTGATACAAGCCTTAACCTCAATCCCAAACAAATCCAGGTGGAGGTGCGAGTGTTGTAATAGAAGATTATTTACAGGTTTTAATATGGTGAGAGACGACCGCAATAAATGTCCCGTGTTTAATTATTAACCTGTTTCTTTGCAACATTGATCAAATGTTGATCCAACTTAATGGTCATTGGTTAGGTAAGCCTAGAAAATTGAAATTATAAAATATATTATTCATAAATAACCTCATGTGTTAGAAATATTAAATGTATTGTATTCATTGTTTTTTTAGTAAATAAATGAATCGTAATCATTCTATAACTTTATTCATAAATGGATGCACCTTCATAAATGACTTTACAAAATTAAGTAAATTCTTAATTGTAAACTGAAAAAAAGGCGTAAAGTAATATTCGCCATTATAATTATGCATTATATAAAATATCTCAGTGCTCATTTGATATGATACTAAATATTTATAAATATAAAATATTTATTTTATATTTAAATATATAATATTTATATATAAAATATGGAATAAGACAATACAAATTGTTACTACTCATGACATTAAGAGACACATTACAAAACACAGCGTAACCTCCTATAGTAAGGTTCCTCTCCATATTATATATAGCTTATTCTCAAGCTTTGTTCTTAAACTTGAATAAGCCTAAGTAAACTAACCTAAAAAAAAACCTAAACAAAGCTTAAAAGAGGTTCAAAAAATTTGCAACAAGGCTCGTTCCTGAGCTAAAGGGAGACTGAGCTATTCAGGAAGACTGTGGGAACTGGACTTTACTACATTCGCGGAAAGATGGAATAGGGGAGACATGATAACGAAGTACACGATACTGAGGGGGGATTGACAAAGCAGATAGAGAAACAATGTTCAAATTGAGGAACGGTAGAACGAGAGGACATAAATGGAAATTGAAACAAAAACGAGTCACAGGGCTGTCCGTCTCTGTCAGTTTGAGAGATGAGAGTCATAAATGAATGAATGAAACGAATTAGATGAGGAAGTTGTTGAAGGCAATTCGATACACAACTTCAAATATGATAAGAAAACCGAGTTAAACGAGTCGCTACACTGAACGAACGATGGTTGAAAGGCGGGGCTTAAGAGCAGATGTTCGACCCTGTAAGCTCACCAAGGTGAGTAGCAACAGGTGAGCACACAGACACTAGCCAACTAGCCTAACATTGCTTATAGCAAGCGGGGAAACAGATACCTCTGTCACTAGAGGATATATTTTTGGTCGAAGACGATTAATGAATTTGAATTATATTCAGATAGTGAAGCATGCTGTGATACCTGCACTCTCAGGCAATGTTGATGCATTCTCAGGCTACTTTCATACCTGCACTGTAAGGCTACTTTTGATGCCCTGAATTAAAGTGTGGGCAAGGCGAGAGACCAGGAAGACGGGTCACACATGGAAAATGACACAGGTAAACAAGAATCTCAAAGCATTATAAGAGAAAGTAGGTTCTCAACACAGCAGGAAACAGTGAGCAGGGAGGGAGGGAAGGAGGAAGGGAGGGAGGGAGGGAGAGAGGGAGAGAAGGAGAGAGGAGGGAGGGAGGGAGGGGATATATAGAGGAAGGGTCTTGGAGATATGTATAGCTTTGACGGGTGTTTTTGTTTCGCAGTTGGTGGTATTTATATCGTAGTGGTGGTCGTAGTGGGAGGGAAGGAGGGAGAGCGAGGGAGGGAGGGAGGGAAGGAGGGAGAGGGAGAGAGCGAGGGAGAGCCTATTAGGCCACTACTTGGCCTAATACGCAAGGCCCGATTTGCCTGACAAAGTGATTTACATTATTTTCAATTATTTCTTTTTAAATTGGATTATTTCAATTAATATCATTATATTATATTAAGAATACGAATTTCTTAGTTATGTTAGGTTAGGATAGAATAGATTAAATTAGATTAGGTTTGATCAAATTTCTATGTTCTGTGTTAGCTTGATCAAATTTATGTGTTATAAAGACAGAACTAACACAGTTAATTTTGTGTGTATCAAATAAAACAGTTTCAAATCATATGTTATATTAAATATACTATATTATATATATATAATATATATATATATATATATATATATATATATATATATATATATAAACGAGAGCTTTATGGCCAATTGACTAACGGAAGCCAAGGGATAAGGGTTGCGTTAAACCCAGGCTACAAGTCTTTACCTTAGACCCCGGGTGGTTGTAAATGTACTCGTTAAGCCCCAGGATGAAAGTGTTTTCGGTAATCCCGAATCAGAAGGTTCTCGTTAAAGCTCAGGGTGCCAGGCTGCCCCCCCCCCCCCCTCACGCCCGGCACTCTCCTGGTGGGAAGTGTTTAGTGAGAGGATAAGATGCTGGCTAGCCTCTCCGGAGTGCTTAATCTTCTGTCTGTCTGTCTCACCCTTCTTTCTCATCCTCCGACTTTCTGTTTTCCATTCTTTCACCTCTTCCCTTCTCTCTCTCTCTCTCTCTCTCTCTCTCTCCTCTCTCTCTCTCTCTCTCTCTCCTCTCTCTCTCTCTCTCTCTCTCTCTCTCTTCTTCAGTCTTTCCCCTAACCATGGATGCTGATATGAGAGGCAACTGAACTACTGTATAGACCACATGCTACCGAATTAACTCATCAATGGAAAAGGGAGAGCGAGCAGATTGCCTGTACATGGTTGATGTGGTGCCGCAATACAAGACGAAGACCAGAGCCCAGGTGCTACAGCTCAATATTTCTACCAAACAGTCCTAGCAAGCTGCTGGAGTTACCCACACGAAGAACGCTCGTCGAACACTAAGAATAGGTGACTTTGGCTTTCAAGCACCAGTATCGAATCAGTTATGGAAAATCTTGTCCAAGAGAGAGTGTATATTGGAGTTATACAACAAGATGATGTCAACAAACTCATCCCATTCTTTTGAAATTATACTACTTTTTGTAACTGTAATCGGTCGTCCCACTGCGTAATAATAGAGCCCCAGTTAATCCACTTTTTGTACTATTTTTTTTATTGAGTCCAGAAATAATTAACGTTAAAAACCAAACTTATATATTCGTAGCCTCATATATCACACACACTATATTAAGCCTCAGACGGCGTGTATTAGGTCTAGGATGGTTAGGTTAGGTTTTATTAGCAACATAAAAATAAAACTTTTCCAATTTGTCCAAAATCAGCACTACAAAAGTCTACTTTCTGGTGGTCCATCACGATATATTTGTACTTTCGACCACATCGTTACTATAAGTACGTTCCGTTCAGGAGGATGGACTGGATGAAGCAGAGGAGACCGTTGGCAGACTGTACCTGCTCCTTATGATGCATTTGTCAACATCTCTGGAGATGGGCTCAATTCTCACATGAAGATAAGCTGGTGTGTCTAGAAGAGTGGTGAGGACTGCTCAGGACGCTCTTCGCCCAGGAGAGAAGCAAAGGGGGTCCCAGTTGTTGAGGAGCTATCAGAGAGGAGAAAGGTAATGAGCAGAGCACCGCAAGGACAGAACCAGAGCCTCTCATACCTCCAGGACCCGACAGAATGAATTGGCTCCTTCATATCAATGTTTCTTGACAGTCCAAAACTAACGAGTTGAATTCGTGCATCTGATATACCGTACAATGAACTAGACACACTTCTACTGGTGGTCTGAACAGATGTAAAGTCATCAGAAAAACGAGAACAATCTGGGAGTTGACATATCTGCATATTTCTTACCAGAGAAACACATCAATAGAAAAATGACAACAACCTATGCCAAACTTGACAGCCGCCTGGTAACCTGCACACATGTGGACAACATGAGCCGTGTGTTACATTCAACCTACATGAGAAACACGCTAGTGTGTGCAGCCCCGGCACGGGAACACCACTCACCCTGAACGGGAGCAAAACTAGGAAAGTCACTAGATATGCATCAAGATTTGCCCCTGAGGTGAGGAGACTGAGCTGCGAGGACAGGCTGAGGGAAGAGAGCGCTCTACAGGAGGGAAGGAACAAGGCTCACATAACACCGACATATAACACACTAAGAGTTACCACAGAAGACAAGGAAGCTACTCAGATGACGACTAAAAATCACGCCAAGACAACTTGGATTAAATTAAAGAAAAAGGACAAAACATAAACAAGATAGGGCCGAGTACAGAGCCCTGTGGGACTCCACTGATGACTTCACGCCAATCTGAGGTCTCACCCCTCACTGTAACTCTCTGCTTCCTATTGCTTAGGTGCTCTCTTATCCACTGGAGCGCCCTACCAGTTATTCCTGGCTGTTTCTCCAGCTTATGCACCAGCCTTTTATGGGGTACTGTGTCAAAGGCTTTCCGACAGTCCAAAAAATGCAGTCCACCCATCCTTCTCTTTCTTGCTTAATCTTTGTCACTTGATCGTAGAATTCTATTAAGCCTGTAAGGCAAGATTTACCCTCCCTGAACCCATGTTGATGGGTTGCCACGAAGTCCCTTCTCTCCAGATGTGTTACTAGTTTTTTTTCTCACGATCTTCTCCATCTTGCATGGTATACAAGTTAAGAACACTGGCCTGTAGTTCAGTGCCTCTTGTCTGTCACCCTTTTTGTATATTGGGACTACATTACCCGTCTTCCATATTTCTGATAGGTCTCCCGTTTCCAGTGACCTACTATACACTATGGAGAGTGGCAAACAAAGTGCTTCTGCACACTCTTTCAATACCCATGGTGAGATTCCGTCCGACCCAGCAGCTTTTCTCACGTCCAGCTCCAATAGGTGCTTCTTGACCTCATCTCTTGTAATTTCGAACCCTTCCAAGGTCGCCTGGTTTGCTGCCACCCTCCTAGCGCCGTGACTTCTCATTGTTCTATTGAAAAGACCACATCATGTGTGTGTGTGTGTGTGTGTGTGTGTGTGTGTGTGTGTGTGTGGTGTGTGTGTGTGTGTGTGTGTGTGTGTGTGTGGTGTGTGTGCACAACTAAACATGCTTGGAAAGCGAACAATACCTCTTGATACACTCTCTCCAGTCGTCATTCGTGTTTACCTTAACTCTGGAGCCTGGTATTACTTATGATAACACCTTCAAACTATTTATGGAGTTAGTCTCAGTAACTCCCTCCTCATCACCTTAATCCAATTGCGCATTACTTTTATACTGAAGAAGTTCTTTCTTACATTCATTTGGCTCATCTGAGTTAATATTTCCCACCCATGTTCTCATAAGCATTTTCATTCTCTGCACTTCGTTACAACCTCCAGGAATATTATATTGCAAGCAGGTCGCCCTTTGTCTTTTCTTCCCAGTGTCTATTTTCCTCAGTCTTTCCTTCCAGCTGTGGTCCCTTGGTTCAGGGACCAGTCTTATGGCAGTCCTTTGGACTTTTTATGGTTTTGCTTGGGCTTTTATGTGTGAAAATGCCACACCAAGAAAACATTTTCTTGTATCTTGACAGCTTCTTGTCCAGGCACCAGAAGGCTGCGCTAGAATGTTCACAAAGATTGCATACGCCGCTGGTGTTATCCTGTTATTGCATGCCGCCGCGGTGACAAGCTGGGAGTTGTATCTATCAACCCTTTTCTTTCTGTGGCCGCCTTATTCCTGTTCGAAATTTTGCATTTGCTTGGATTAAAAACTAAGAGCAGTGTTTGTGTTTCTCTCCGTCTGTCTGTCTGTCTGTCCACCTGCTCTCCTACGTCGAGTCATGGAACCCGGTGCAACATTTCCTGGAACTGAATCAAAAGAAACACGTTCCTAAGGGGAAACTTCCGTCGAGACCACCTGGGACTAATTTGAGGGTCGGAGAAGCTGCCGTCTGGGGCGCTATACCTGGCCTCGGGGTGGAAGGGGAGAGGAGGGAGAGGGAGGAGAGGAGAGGAGAGGAGAAGAATGGTGATTAGAGGAAGAAGAGAATTGGAGCTGAGAGTAAGAAAAAGAGATGTGTGGCTCAGACTTTGTTACCATTTCTTGCAGCTATATCCTTTATAAATCCATCTGCATTCGTGCACATAAATCTGATACTCCTCATTCCTAAAGTGCTGCTGTGTGTCTTCCCTGGTGGGACAGGGTCACCCCTGGTGGAAGAGGGTGGCTCCTGGTGAGACAGGGTCACCCCTGGTGGAAGAGGGTGGCTCCTGGTGAGACAGGGTCACCCCTGGTGGAAGAGGGTGGCTCCTGGTGGGACAGGGTCACCCCTGGTAGAAGAGGGTGGCTCCTGGTGGGACAGGGTCACCCCTGGTGGAAGAGGGTGGCTCCTGGTGGTACAGGGGCACCCCTGGTGGAAGAGGGTGGCTCCTGGTGGTACAGGGTCACCCCTGGTGGAAGAGGGTGGCTCCTGGTGAGACAGGGTCACCCCTGGTGGAAGAGGGTGGCTCCTGGTGAGACAGGGTCACCCCTGGTGGAAGAGGGTGGCTCCTGGTGGGACAGGGTCACCCCTGGTAGAAGAGGGTGGCTCCTGGTGGGACAGGGTCACCCCTGTTGGAAGAGGGTGGCTCCTGGTGGTACAGGGGCACCCCTGGTGGGACCGGGTGAGGGGCGTAAATTTCACTATCCCCTTGCGGATGGGCCGGAGACATATACGTTGAGCGAGTCACTCCCTCTCATTTCGTGGTTGGTGTCAGGGAGGTGTTGGCTGGTGGCATTGTGTGGCGTGAGACATCGACCTGGCCCCCACCTGCGTCGCTTCCTTTTCATGATATTGTGTATGCACTTGTCTTCTCTTTGTTTATATTCTTGCATCTTTACATATATTTTGCCTAATGTATACCTGTATCTCCCTTCATCTTGAAGTGTCTTGTTCTCTGGTAGAATGTCGACGTTTTGTCTGCCAGTATATAGGCCCTGCTTTGCTGGGTTACATTTTATGGAACATTACTTTCATTGGTCGATTTCATGCTTTCTAAATATCACCCAATCCTAAGATATTCTTTCTTTTCCTGGTTGCCAGAACTCACTTAAACCTTCTTGAGGGTTTCATTCAGTTCTTTCCAGGCTTCCTCTCATGTCTTTTGGCACGTCTTCAGGTTTCTTAGAGTGTTAGTGGTTACTTATTTCTCACTTTTCATCTTCTGTCTGAAAAGTGAGAAAGTCACACCAGACAAGTCATTTGACAACTTGTCTAGTGTATTCCGCGACCTGTCAAGTGCATATAGGGAATTTTCCCTATTTAGTTTATGACGTGCAGTACTCCTGTTCCTTTTATTACTGTTGCACATGCTTTATAATGCTCTGTTGCAAACTTTACTTTCCTAGCTTTTCCTCTGTTGTTTTTTGCAATTTCTTCAGCTGACTTTCCTTGTACTCCCTTAAACCCGCCATGTAACCCCTCGACTGACTCTTCCCTTCAGTTCTTCCTTCCTCGGGAGCACTGGCTTTATTCGTCGCTGCTTTATGAAGGACTCGACTCGAGTTCACGCCACCTGAGGCCCACTGATATCTTACCATCTCCGCTGCTGTCCTCACTCTTTGTTACTTATATATGCCTCTAATTAATTTCTCATCCTTTCTTCCATTTTGTTTTTCTTCCTCAGTTTCGTATCTTGATCTTATACCCAGCGACGTGGGTTCGATCCCAGTGTATGGCTTGAATATTTTTTAATGAGTTCATCACGTTCCTGTTTCCTGGCGTAGTCAGGCGGGCGTCAGCGTTAGACCTTATTGTCTTGCCGTCACAACCCGTGTTATCACACCTGCCGGGTGACACGCACACCTGTGGTCATGTGTTCGGTGTTAGAGGCAGTAGGCTGAAGAACAGCCAGACCTACCAGGCCTACCAGGCCTACCAGGCCTACCAGGCCTACCAGGCCGTAGTGGATATGTAGGCCGCTCCAAGTAAGAGACAGTTGGACCAAGGTATCACAAATCAAGGTTGCCCAGAGGCCGGGCTTGGGGAGTAGAAGAACGTCCAAAACCCTCTCTATAGGTATTCCCCAGGTAGGTATTTACCAGGTAGGTATTTACCTACCTGGTAGGTACCTACCTTACCGCCAGGAAGGCTTACCTTATCTTGCTTGTCACGTGTTGCCTCAAAGGAAGCAATAATATAGCTAAATAATATGGGAAGCCATTACTTCTTTTCTATTAGTTACTGCATCTCTAGACCTTTTCTAGGTGAAGGGTTAAGGTCAATTACTGAATAAACTAGTTGAAAAAGAGGTTGACTCCTGCCCAATGGAGATACAATTGTTATGAACGTCCATGGTCATCACAACTTTGAGAGTGATATTGGCCAGGTGGGAGCCAGGCCGGCAGCACAGACACGCCCAGCAGTGTGACCGTCTGGTGGCCTCCCAACACATGCTGCTGGGTAAGGAGGTGAAACAAGAGGAAATGACCATAATTTCAATAGCTGAAGGAAGCAAATGAATCACTAATTTGACAGAGAGAGAAATGAGTGAGTGAGAGAGAGAGAGAGAGAGAGAGAGAGAGAGAGAGAGAGAGAGAGAGAGAGAGAGAGAGAGAGAGAGAGAGAGAGAGAGAGAGAGAGAGAGAGAGAGAGAGAGAGAAGTACATGGTCCCAACAGGAGAAGCAGGGAGTCCCAGCAGGAGGAGCAGGGGCTCCCAACAAGAGGAGCAGGGGCTCCCAACAGGAGGAGCAGGGGCGAGAGATGCGGAGACCCGCCGCTGAAGCGAGGCCTCTCCAACCAAAGGTCAGCAGGTTAAGTTATAATACCAGAGTGAAATATGTGTGTGTGTGTGAGAGAGAGAGAGAGAGAGAGAGAGAGAGAGAGAGAGAGAGAGAGAGAGAGAGAGAGAGAGAGAGAGAGAGAGAGAGAGAGAGAGAGAGAGAGAGAGAGAGAGAGAGCGGAGAAGGGGGGGGGGGGGTGGAAGCCATTTTATACCCATATATATATATATATATATATATATATATATATATATATTATATATATATATATATATATATATATATATATATATATATATATATAATGGGTACCATCACTGGCGCAACGCAAATAGGCACTCTAGCTTTTCCATTATTCTTATTATGCATCTCTTTCCGTGATGTTGTGTTATTATTATTATATTATTATTATTATTATTATTATTATTATTGCTGTTTCTGTAATGCTGCCATTGTTGTGATGCTGCTGCTGATAATTCTCCCTCCAGGATCTCATCTCACAACATGTGTTACAGGCTCCGACTGATCTATAGGTTCCGGCGCCTCTTAAGCTCTACATGGAGTCTACCTCCACAACAAAAACAGTCTATGTCACAGTCTAACAGTATCACAGGTGTCAAGAAGGTGTGTCACAGCCTGACAATGATATCACAGGTGTCAAGAAGGTGTGTCACAGCCCAACAATGATATCACAGGTGTCCAGAAGGTATGTCACAACCTAACAATGATATCACAGGTGTCCAGAAGGTATGTCACAGCCTAACAATGATATCACAGGTGTCAAGAAGGTATGTCACAGCCTAACAATGATATCACAGGTGTGAGCGCTGACGGAAAGTTACAAGGGACACAGACGCGACCACCGCCTCCAGCTCTTTATGGTCTGTCAAGGAAATTGTGGACCAAAATATGAGTCGTTTGATGCTCGTAAACTGAGAAGAAAATGTAAACCACAGAACTTAAACTACACTACGCCCCGAGGTTGGTCACGTGTTTACCATCGACTGGATGAAGTGGAATATATCTGGACGATTGGGATGAAGCGTCGATAAGGTCTAGACTGCAAGATGAAAGATTCCCCGACTGGAAGGTTATAGTAACCAACATGCATTATATTTCCTCTCAGTATTTACGGTGGACTCTATGTGTAGTGAGGAGAGTGAGGAGAGAGTAAGGAGAGTAAGGAGAGTAAGGAGAGTGAGGAGAGAGTGAGGATCCTCTACACATACAGGTGTTGAGCGCGTGCACATCTTCGCATTCCTAAAGAACTTAATTATGTTTAAGGATGACGTCGATAAGGGTCTCTTTGTGCCTTCACACTCCACAACCACACCTCCACATTCATGTCTCCCACACTCCACTTCCTCTAATATTTAGCCATTTTTGCTCTCGATCCTCCACTCCCGTTTATATATATATATATATATATATATTATATATAATATATATATATATATATATATATATAAATATATATCGTTCCTAATAGGTCAAGTTGCCTGACAAGGCAAATTCTATTGAAATTTTATATTTTTTAAGTTTTGTTCTTATGAAATGTATGCCCATTACATTACATTATATGACTTTTTAATTGTGTTTTTTATTTAAAACTAATATAGTCATTTGATCAAACCTAACCGAACCTATCCTAGTCTGCTTGACCAAACCGCTAATCCAGGCAGCCTGGTCAGAGACCGGGCCACGGGAACGTTGATCCTCGGAACCATCACCAGGTAACCACAAGGTAAGGTAACTTTACCTCTTGGGAGTCAAGCAACATAGTGGTATTTACTACGCCCAGCAACAGTGAGAGCGAGCCTTCAGTCTCGTGACCAGTCATACTACCCAATTACCTCTCTAACAGCCTCGTCACGCGGTGGCCGGGGCAAACACCTGCCAAGCCTTAATGGGCACATCGTTCAGACTTGGCACACCACACAGGTCATGTCCAACTATTCATAATACCTCGTCATCCTTCGCTGTCACCCTTCGCCAGGTGCTGCTATCGCAAGCTCTCTGGCCGTCACTGACACTTCTCCCTGCACTAAGAAACTCACAGATTCCTTTCTGATAAACTTCCCTGTCCTCCCTCTACTCTTGTGATGAGACGACAGTGTCTCCACCTTGCCTGTGTTCTTGGCCTCCAAGGTAACACCTGACTCAACCTTATCATTCAGAACACTAAGCTATAATGTCCCTACTCACCTGTCCTGTGTGGGTACAGCTGGGCGGGTGTGGTCTGGGGGGTGGGGGGGGGGAGGTTGGGGACCGGCACTCACTAACGATTTATGGTTGGGCGTAGAGTGCAGGTGTGGGCGTAGAGTGCAGGTTTGGGCGTGAGTGTGGGTGTAGAGTGAGTGTGGGCGAGGGCTGGACATGCAGGTGAGTGTGAGAAAGGTCAGTAAGATAAGTTTTTGTTAACGGCAGGTTAAAGGTGCAGAGTTGGGAATACCCACGGCTGCCGCCCTCTTCAAGGGGTACACTACCCCCTTCTCACTGCCTGCCAGAGAACAGCACCCATAGGGGCACAGTGCCCACCACCCACCAGAGCCAAGTAACCAATACCCATAGGGGTAGAGTACCCACTATCCATGCACCA
The DNA here is from genome assembly GCF_040958095.1 of Procambarus clarkii. Lineage (NCBI taxonomy): Eukaryota > Metazoa > Arthropoda > Malacostraca > Decapoda > Cambaridae > Procambarus > Procambarus clarkii. The sequence continues at coordinate 28,533,678 of NC_091176.1, forward strand.
GGGCACAATGCCCAGTACCCAGAAAAGAGAGAAAATGCTATGATCTACATTTCCCAGATGCCACATGAGAGGAACAATGCGTTACAGAAGACCGAAGGACCAATAGGATAATTTAGATCTTTTGTTTTAGATGCAGGCAGAAACACAGTAGAACATACAAGTGAAGGGAACAGGCAGCCAGAAACATTGCAGAAGTGACGGCTGGGGGAGGGGGAACTGCACAGGACTGAACTACAATTCTTCCTCAGGCTCACATGTGCTACGCTCCCCAATTCCATAGAAACTATCACATTCCCTTGTCAAAGTTGAAGACACCAATGTCTTCAACACTATAAGCGTAATTCTCCCGCTTGGAAATTCTACGGAATCTCACCTTCATATTTTATTAACTGAACTTTCATAACACCATAACAGACCACAATTCCAGCAAATCAGGAGTTGAATGGCATAGATATATATTCCTACTCAGGTATATCTCTCTCAACTGACAAGGGTACATCAGTTGTCGCCTCTAATACCGGTTGTGTTCTCTCCGAGACGACACGCCCCAGGGCCAGATAGCCAGGGCTCTCTCCCTCTAGTGCGGCTCTAGCTGTTATGTTAGAAAATAGAAAATCCCGCAACTTAACAGTGACCTCACATCATCCATTGTGTGCACTAGAAACTCACCCTTGAGTTGAATGGACTCTAGAAAGTACAGCCAGACTCCAAGCTAGGCTCCTCAACACCTGTCGAGGTATACTGACATGCCGACACACTCTTCCGCTACTCAACGCACTCTCACCTACCTGTCAAGGATCACAGACCTGCCCAGACAAACACTTACCTGTCGGGATACACAATCACCTGTTGGGATACACACTCACCTGTCGGGATACGCAATCACCTGTTGGGATACACACTCACCTGCTGGGATACACACTCACTATCGAGGCACACACTCACCTGCCAAAACACACACACACTCACCTTCAGTGACACTCACCTTCTAATACATATACTCACCTGCCTGCCAAATAAGCACTCCTGCACCTGCCAAGACACTCATCTGCCTAAGCACATATCTGTCAAAGCACTCCTAATCCCCACTTATGCATCTTCTCTATAATATTCGTAAATACATAAATTTATGTACGTTAAATTCTTTCAAAGACACGTCTATGGAGATTTCTAACATGCTAAAGTCTTCAAAACTCACATCCACCGAGATTTCTAATGCATCAGATTCGTCAAGGTCGACAGAAAGCAGACGAAAAGATGTGCAGGAACTCTGGCTAACTTCAGGGAGACGCGGACGACGGGTTTTTATTTCCCACTGCGGAAGGTGGGAACTGTGCGGCGCTGGATCCACACACTGTTGACAAGACCAGCGGGGCTACGAGCACAAACCAACGTGCTTGCAATTAACTTCCACTCCCCTCTTCGAACGGTAAGGAAGTGATCTAGGACGTTGAAATGTAAATGGTTCTCTTAGCAAGTTGTGACCAGGGCTGTTGCACTGTCTTCAGTGCAAGAATATTTCCGAAGAAACATAGAATAAGACTTCATGGGGCAGCAAGGACGCTGTGATGATTAATCGTGCGCGAGGAATGTCACACGAGGTCAGAATAACCTCCTTTTTGAGCGCGACGAGAAATCAGCAAACCAAATGTGACCTTGCAACATGCTGACCATCCACTGGTGGTCAGGTGACTCCCAGAGACAGTTTAGGGGCTGAGGAACCACGAAGTCTGACCTCTTACCACCGTGCTCGAGTGGACCGACGTGCGCATGCGCCTGGCCAATCTAAAGGAGTTCACGTATGGTTAATTGGGACGCCTCGGCGAGTGAGAGCTCTCACGCGTGTATGTACTCGACAGGTGTGGCATGTGGTGACCAACACACCAGCCCCACCCCACACCTGCTACACCCCCCCACACCTACACCACACCGTGCCCCCAAGCAGAAGCAACAGTGCCTTATGACCTCACACTCCAGCGCTGAGTAACGGTGAATGACGGTAACCTCCTCACTTGAGCTTCAACAAGTAACATCCTGGAGGAGGAGGTGTCGACAGCAGCGTAGTGGGGAAGGCCGAGCACTTCACCACGACCTGTCTGTTGACTGCATAATGCCGGCTCCTCCCTGCTGGCCAGGGTGTGAGGCGCCCAGCCCCTCACCTGCTTGGCGTGCAAGGCGTTACCGCAAGTGTCTGGTAATATATTAAAAATAAAGCTCTAGCAACACAAAAGACTGACATACAGCTTGTAGCCACACGAAAGGTGATCCAGAGCTTGTAGCCACACGAAAGGCTGCCCCACAGTTTGCAGCCACACGAAAGGCTGACCCAGAGCTTGTAGCCACACGAAAGGCTGCCCCACAGTTTGTAGCCACACGAAAGGCTGACCCAGAGCTTGTAGCCACACGAAAGGCTGACCCAGAGCTTGTAGCCACACGAAAGGCTGACCCAGAGCTTGTAGCCACACGAAAGGCTGACCCACAGTTTGCAGCCACACGAAAGGCTGACCCAGAGCTTGTAGCCACACGAAAGGCTGACCCACAGTTTGCAGCCACACGAAAGACTGACCTAGAGCTTGTAGCCACACGAATAATACTACACAGCTATAGTCATACGAAAGGATGACTCAAAGCTTGTAGTGATACGAAAGGTCAATTCAAAGCTCGTAGATACACAAAAGACTTTCTTAAAAGACTGAAGAAAAATATACACACAAAAGTTTGACAAATATAGCTTGACTCTTAACAAGAAAAGATGTGCAATTCAGTGCTAGTGAGCCCAATTAGAGGAGAGTCTGTACTTCACCTTGAAGAGGTGAGTAGTGCAGGTGATGTTGCTGCAGGTGTGTAGTGCAGGTGTGTAGGCATGCAGGTGTTGCTGCAGGTGTGTAGTGCAGGTGTATAGTGCAGGTGTTGCGCTGGAGATGTGTAGTGCAAGTGTTGCGCTGGAGGTGTGTAGAGCAGGTTGTTGCAGGTGTTGTTGCTGGAGGTGTGTAGTGCAGGTGTTGTTGCTGGAGGTGTGTAGTGCAGGTGTTGCTGGAGGTGTGTAGTGCAGGTGATACAGGTGTGTAGTGCATGTGTTGCTGGAGGTGTGTAGTGCAGGTGTTGCTGGAGGTGTGTAGTGCAGGTGTTGCTGGAGGTGTGTAGTGCAGGTGTTGCTGGAGGTGTGTAGTGCAGGTGTGTAGTGCAGGTGTTGCGCTGGAGATAAAACCACCCCCAATTTTAACGCTTCCCCCTGACCAGTATAAATTCCCCGCGATAGACTAAACTCCCCCGGTTTTGTGGGAGAGTAGACAAACCTACGTGAAATTTAATGCCGAACTCATAAAAAAAATACAACTATTGTATTTAATAATTAGATAACACACTTCAAATATAACATAAAATGAACTCGTGTATCAAAATAAATGTCAGAAATTTGCGTTTATTCGCCATACAATTATTTTCAGAACACATTACACACTTTCCCAGCGTAAGTGTGTAATGTTTACTGCGCAAACACAGTGTGTTTTTCTGGTGTGTAAACATTACTGTTACAGTTTGTTATTAAACATTACAGGACTTTATTAAATATTACGACATAACTGCCGAGTGGCGCGGGTGTTAGGCGTTAATGAGGTCGTTGGGTGTTGTCATGTATTGACACAACGGTTGACATGACAGGAGATGGTTATACCGTTAACAGTAGCGACTACTGTTGGCTCAAGCCTCTCCAAGACGCATTATTGGTGGTGATATTCATCAGCCAATCAAATGTCGCCAGTAGCACACCAATCCAACGGCAGGTGTCCGTACCTCGGGTGACCGTCCGTAAACCACCTTTACTCTCGCCTTCTTGAAAGCAATTTGGCAAATTTAATCACCTGTTGCATTCATTAACACGTCACGTGATGTACGTCTTGCAGGCCACAATGCGACGCCTGAGTTACAGACTCGACCAATTCGTTAAGAATACGACGTTCTAGTAAACATTTCCGCTAAGTGTATATTGGTGGTTTGTACGTATAGGGTTTCTATCGACACCGATGCACAGAAATGGGTTTCTATCCCAAGATGGGTTGCTTTAGTTCACACTTGAGGCTAGGGGGGGGGGGGAACCATTGTAGTTTTTACGGAGTGGAGAGGACGGGAAGTTGGTAATGGCTCGCTCTTCACAGCATCCTCCTCCTCCTCCTGCCCCATCCTATCCCTGACAACTACCTATCCCTCCCATGCACGTGGATAGGTGAAACGTGTGTGTGTGTGTGTGTGTACTCACCTAGTTGTACTCATCTGTGTGTGTGTGCGCGTGTGTGTGTGTGTGTGTGTGGTGTGTGTGTGTGTGTGTGTGTGTGTGTGTGTGTGTGTGTGTGTGTGTGTGTGTGTGTGTGTGTGTGTGTGTACTCACCTATATGTACTCACCTATATGTGCTTGCAGGATCGAGCATTGACTCTTGGATCCCGCCTTTCTAGCTATCGGTTGTTTACAGCAATGACTCCTGTCCCATTTCCCTATCATACCTAGTTTTAAAAGTATGAATAGTATTTGCTTCCACAACCTGTTGTGTGTGTGTGAGTGTGCGTGTGTGTGTGTGCGTGCGTGAGTGAGTGGGTGAGTGAGTGTGTGTGTGTGTGTGTGTGTGTGTGTGTGTGTGTGTGTGTGTGTGTGTGTGTGTGTGCGTGTGTGTGAGTGAGTGAGTGAGTGAGTGAGTGAGTGAGTGAGTGAGTGAGTGAGTGAGTGAGTGAGTGAGTGAGTGAGTGAGTGTGTGTGTGTGCGCGTGTGCGCGTGTGTGTGTCAGACGTGATATTATGTCAGTACATTAGACATCTGCCGGCCTTTCTAACCCGAGATGGCACAGTTCCTTTCACCGTGATGCCTCTGTTCACCTAGCAGTATATAGGTACTTGGGAGTTAAGACAGCTGCTACGGGCTGCTTCCTGGGGATCTGTGTGTGTGTCTACTTACTATTTGTTTACTATTTGTGTCTGCAAAATCGAGCTATTAGCTCTTGAACCCCGCCTTTCTACCCACTCTATTTTTCCTCTGTTATATCTACTTCATGTATTTCACTCTAACACACACACACCCAGGAAGCAGCCCGTAGCAGCTGTCTAGCTCCCAGGTACCTATTTACTTATAGGTGAACAGATCCATCAGGTAAAAGAATCGTCTGGGACCCTCCCCTCACAGATCACCTGGGACCCCCCTTCCCCATCATATAGGACCCCGTCCCCATCACATGGGACCCCCTCCCCATCATATAGGACCCCCTCCCCCATCACACGGGACCCTCTCCCCCATCATATAGGACCCCCCCCCCCCACCCACTCCACTCAGCCCTCCCCGTACAGCGAACTCTGCAACTGTGTGCCGTGGCCTCATTGGCTGGTGAGACCTCATGCAATAGCCAATCAGAAGTGAGCTTGTAAGCCGGTGAGGCGAGTGTGTATCCATGGTGATGGGGGGAGTCGATCGTAACGCTCCAGCGCTGGCAACACTGCTCTCCAGTCAGAGGTTTTTTGGAATACCAGTTTTGTGGCAACACTGTTCTCGAGTCATAATTTTTTTTATGCCAAGTTAGTGGCAATAGTTCTTAACAATCATAAGCTTTTGGTGACATTATTTGATATCACTTAAGATTTAAGCTTTTATGGCAATGTAAACTTTAGTAATGCTGTATTTTTGTGTTTATCTTCTGTGCGAATCTATCAAATGTATAAATCAATCTACTGTATGAACCTATCTACTGTATGAATCAGTCTACTGTATGAATAACTCAACTGAATGAATTATCTAGTGTACGAATCACCCTACTGTGTGAATCAATGTACTGTATCAATCTATCTATTGTATGAATCTACGTACTGTTTGAAACTACACTGTATTAATGAACTATATGAATCAATCTGTTATATATGAATCTATTGCATGAATCAGTTTACTGTATAAATCAGTGTACTTAATGAATCTATCTAGTGTATAAACTTTAACAACTTTGATTTGTTTTTATATTCTGTACCTCACTGTCATCTTTCGTATTCTGCTGTACTCTTTAATATACTCAACAGTATTCTAAATTGTAATATACCATTGCATTGTACTGTACTCTGTTGTATTGTGCTACACTCTGATGAAGGGGCCTGACAGCTGAGTGGAAAGCGATCGGGATTCGTAGTACTGAGGTTCCGGGTTCGATCCCGGTGGAGGCGGAAACAAATAGGCAGAGTTTCTTTCACCCTGATGCCCCCTGTTCACCTAGCAGTAAATAGGTACCTGGGAGTTAGCCAGCTGCTACGGACTGCTTCCTGGGGGGGGGGGTGTAACAAAAAGGAGACCTGGACGAGGACCGGGCCGCGGGGACTCTAAGCCCCGAAATCATCTCAAGATACCCTCAAGATATTGGTGAAGGATGTGGTAGTGACGGTTGTGATGATGGTGGTGGTGGTGGTAATGGTGATGACTGTGATGGTGGTAGCTGTGATGGTAGTGATTTTAATGGTGGTGGTGGGATGATGATGATGATAGTGATGGTGGTGGTGGTGGGGAGGGTGGAGATGATAGTGGTGAAGTGAGGGAGGAAGCCTACAGCACTGTCTTCCAACAATTCACGGAGGCACTCTAAAATATTGTGAAGCAGGTGGCTGGGCGGTGTTCACACCTTGGGAGTGTGTGTGTGTGTGGCACCAGCTCTCTCTCTCTCTCCCTCTCTCTCAACCCTTACACCCTGCCCTCATTCCTCCCTCACAACCCCTCATCCCTCCCTCACAACCCCTCATCCCTCCTCTGCTCTCAATATTCTGGTTGTATTTACTCACAGCAGCCTTGATTGTACTCATACACCCATGAAAACCTCGGTGTTCAAGTATTACAAAGTCTATCAGAGATTGTGGTCTCGATGGCATAGCCACTTGTCTCAGCACACACACACACACCTGTTGATGTTCTATGTTCTCTTTACTCTCTGCTTCTGAGGACGCTCAATTGGTCACAGCAAAATGCATCAGGTCCATTACAGGTTTAAAATTTATTTTGGTTAAGGTTTAAACTTCCGCAAGAGGTAAAAAGTGCCAAAGAAATATTGAGAAAATCCGCTTTAGAATAATTGACCTAGTTCTTTGTGTATCAGTATCATTCTCATCAGTATCATCAGCCAGGCGGACAGCGAGAATGAGAAGCATCATTCTCTCTCTCTCTCTCTCTTTATCCCATTTAAGACTCTGCCTATCCAGTGCTCCATATCCGGCTCGACTACACTCCAGCATATTATCCGAGCCAGATAAACTACCTACACAGAGCCTATAACTGGTATGCAAATGCTCCAACAGCCCCCAGCCACAGATTGCCTTGGGTTTATTACTCACAAAAACCTTATACGCAAATCGTGCAATATGTGAGGGAACAACAAGACGTAACCAACACCTGCACAGATTATATTATTGTTATTAATATATTATTGTGAGTGGGATAATATTACATTTCACGACGTTTGAGAATTTCTTTGGCTTACATCTCGGGTTTTACTAAGAGATGTGACCAGATTCACTCAAGAAC
>NC_091176.1:28546205-28566205 GCF_040958095.1 Procambarus clarkii
GATCCCCCTTTGACTTATTAATATTACCTTCTACCCTGTCCACAGCAGTGGTTTCTTGGTTCTTTCTCTCTCCTTCTTTACTACCTCCTGGGAAGCCTCACTAGGACAAGGCAAACACCAGCAAATTGTGACACATTTACTTGACAAAGCACATACACGATACATACACACATATAATAATAATGAATCCTATACTCTGTAATATCACAATCAGGTTGCACTCCAACACCATCAGAACTCTATTTTCAGCTTATCAAAGGGGTATCCTATCTCCTGGTTCGCCACCTGATACCATTAACCTCCTCAAGTTGGTCAAGCCTACATACACTGTTGCACTATCAGCAAGATAATGTATATATAGAAAATCAGCATTTGAATGCAATAACATATACCAGTATAAATGTTCATTGATACTTCAGTATAAAAAAACTCCTTGACATAAGAATGCCAACAGTCACTCACCTCTCACTGCGTCTTGCACGCTAATGACAACCAAACACTATCAACTCCCTACTAGTAATCCACCAGAACTTCCCCTTCCACCTCTGGAAGTTCACAACCCTAATATCCTTAGGTTCTTCCAGGCTTCACTACCAGGATCCTCTGCAGCTCCTCCAGGCTGCTATCATGAAGTTTCCTTGTGCAACTACGGTGCTTCACCCTTCTGTTAGGTTCTTCCACAGCTCTCTTGGCTGCTACACCACCTCTACAGAAGCGCGTGACACTCCTCTTCACTGCTGCTTCTCCTCACAGCTCGAGGTCCTCTGCTCCACTACCTTGGAGTCTCATCAGCTACTTCATCTGCTGGCTTCGAAGTTCTCAGCAACTTCTTCCCCAAAGACAAACCTGCAACCCATCGACGTTCCAATAAAATGTTCCCCTTTAACACATAAACAAAAATAACCACACAATATGCTTGCCTCAAACCTCTATCTGTCCTCTACATACAGTGAGAGTGGACTCCCCCGTTTTGGGCGGGTCCATACTCCACCTCGCCTGGTGGCGTCCTCACTCGCTGGGAGGGTCTTCCTCCATCCGGAGCCAGGCTCCCTCAGTCGTCCGCCAGCGCTCAGAGAGGACGGACGTCGCTCCGTGTTCCTCCCTCTTCACTCTCCTATTTCAGGCCTTCTGCCTTATTAAAACATGTCTAACTTATAAATAAACATCGCTACTGTCGCTGGGCACACGACCAACTACAATGCAATCACTATGAACTGGCGTATATCGTGCTTACCACAGAACGTCTGGTCGAGGGCGCTTCTTCCTCTGACGAGGCTTGGTCAGGGCGCTCCCACGGCCCACAATAATGCTTCTGGGCGATTTAATATCTGCTCGTCGACCCGGACTTGAGACCACAACGTTCCCAGCTCGATTCCACAGCTGGTACGTCTGCACACTTCTCTTCTCTTAGAGATATATCACTAGGGGTTCCCTTCTGGCGGGAGCTCAAACGGAGCGCGGCTTCCCCCTGCGATGTCTGGCACTCAAGTGAGGTCAAGGTCCTCCGGAAGCGAGCCTCACGCCTCCAGCAAAATGTCCACATCTCCTAGCCAGTCATTTATCTATTTTCTTCTGCGTTGCCCATAATCTTAAATTGTTTTACATATCCAACCAGCCATTTTTCATATGGGTTATCACCGCAATATTCGCTAGACCTTCTAATCAGGTCAGGCTTGACGAATAACTCTCAAGAAGGGAGACTCGTTTCTCCTGCAGGCTGAGATCATAACACTCCCCTCCCCTTATTTTTGAGAGTTATTCTAGTGGCAAAGCTCGGGATAATACATCCGCCACTACACTGTCTCGTTCTTCACCCGATATACTCTCTTAGGAGTCTACAATTAGTTCGTTGCTCCTTGCAACATCCGGCTCACAACTCTCCAGAAACATGGTCTTCTCACAAACGATTTGACTTCTCTGGCACCTCTTGGCTAGGCTGTCCTCCTTGGACGCCTGCAATCCATTGGCCCACTCTACTTACTGTCTCCACCCTCCGTTTCCTCGTCTTCTCTTCACGTCCAGAGTCAGACATCTACTGTCTGTACCTCCTCTGTCGTCTTCACTCTTCCATCTACTGCCATTATACTTTCGTCTCCTGTCATCATACTTCACTCCATCGTCTTCACCGACGCTCCTCCTTTTCGTCTCCTCATTTATCTGAGACCTCATCCTGTTCGACTTCCATCGAGTCCTCGGCTTTCTACTATTCATCCATGCTTGCATCATCATCCTCTTCCCACATCTCTCACCTCTATACAATTCCCTTTCTTCTCCTTCAACTCTTCTTCGTCCCCTAAAAGTTTCTTCGGGCACTGTATTACATCCAACAGCACTCGACCGTACATATCGCTTTACCTCTCCTAGAGTGCTCGTAGGCATCTCTCCACACATACTGTCTCTTCTCCTTTCATTTTCCCGGCTATTACTCTTCTTCACTATCTCTTCTTCACGTTTTCTGTGGAACATGTTGACTCCTGACATCTCCCACAACTTAACTCCATTATCCATATGCCTCTGTGCTCGTGGACCACTTGACGCTCTACTCTCGTCTTCAGTCTGTCCACATCTTTCCTCATTCCTACTCAGCACAGTTGCGTTCACCTTCCGACTCTTAATTTCAGCAGTCTGGGCTCTACTCAGGTCAACTCTCTTCACAGTATTCTTCTTCGGCTGGGCCATCTTCACTTTCGACCTCACCGAGACTTCATTTTCCTGGGCTGGACCTTCATCAAACAGCCATGCTATATCTACGTCGATATCTTCCACCGGTTGAATCGACACTGTCTCACCTTCTCCAGTGTCTTCCTCGTCGGCCACCTCTGTCTTCGTCACTACCGAGACAGGGTACTCAATGGCTTGGCGGTCTCCTGACTCATCTCCTCGGATGTCAGTCAGGTTCACACTCTCAGGTGTTCCACCCGTGCAGTGGCCTTCTGGGCACTCCTCTGGCACAGTCTCCGCTATGACTCTTGGCAACACCTTTGTCCCGCACAAGTCATTCCCCAGGATCACTTGGACTCCTGGAACAGGTATGTCGGGGCACACTCCCAACATCACCTCTGCCGACACATATTCCGACCTTAGCTGGACAGTACATACGGGCATGTCACTCTCAGACAATAACCCATATACTCTCATCTTACTCCTGCCAGCTAACCGTCGATCATTCCCAATCAGGCTTCTCGCAATCAAGCTCTGATTAGCTCCGGTATCTCTTAAGATACCAACTTCTACCTCAGGTTGGCCTCCTACACTGATCCAACCTTTGCTCATGAACGGCCTATACCTCTCGTTCACTAAGTTCGCTCTCTGTGGTTTGTCTTGGAACACATTAGTATATTTACCTCGGGGGTCACACATGGCCAGGGTCACAACTCTCTTGCCCTGCCGACAATCTCGCATCACGTGACCCAATCCGTTACAATTGTAACATCTCATCTGGGTAAAGTCTCTTCTATATGTACCAGAGTAGCTCTGACTCTGCCCACTCACATGAGAATTCCTCGGGCCAGGTACACTACTTGCACTCTGTGGGGTTCTACTGGACTCTTGATTTCCAGGATAACGATTAGTTTCTTGTTTAGCTCCTCCATCTTCACTTTCAGATGAAGTGCGCGACCTACTCTTCTGAGTTCCAGGGTACTTACTTTTATCTGCCCATTTATCAAAATTTTTCTCACCCCAGACTCTTCTGGGCCTCTCGTAATTTCTTCCTCCCCAGACTCCATTGGATCTGCCATTGCTGCGTCTCGCCTCGCTTCTCACTCTGTTCTCCCTCAAGCTATTGTATGCTTCAGTAATCATATCCGCCCTATCTGCGGCATCTTTCACCTCCTTTATCCCTGCTTCTTGGATCTTGAACTTTGTTTCGGGATGCATCATCTCCAAGAACTTCTCCATGACCATCAGTTGCTTCAGGTCAGCATAAGATCCAACTCCAGCAGCCTCAATCCACTTCTGGAATCGTCTTTCCAGATCTCTTGCTGTCTCAGCAAACGTACATGCTCCAACTTTGATCATTTCTCTGAAGCGCTTCCTATAAGCTTCTGGGGTTAACTGAAACGAGCGCAATATGCTGCTCTTTACTGTGGCGTAATCCTGGCACTCTTCCAGTGACAATTGGGTGTATGCCTCCCTGGCTGCACCGGTCAATCTTAACTGGACCAGCTGGGCCCATTCCTCCTGTGGCCACTCCTTGATGCTGGCTACTTTTTCAAAATGCTCGAAAAAACTTTCTGCCTCTTCGGGAACAAACAAGGGAATGTCCTTCTCCCTAACCCTAACATCTGGTGGGTGTGATACCTGGGTGGTGCTCTCTGGCAACCCATGTTCAATCCTTTGTTCAGCCAAGGTTCTATTCGCTTCTATCTGCATTTGTTTTGTTCTCTCTTTTTCTTTTTCCACCTCTAGCCTTGCTTTCTCTTTTTCTATTTCCAGTCTGGTTTTCTCTTTCTCCTTCTCGGCTTCATTTTTCATCTGGAGTTCCAATCTCATCTTTTCCAGCTGGAACTGTCTCTCCTTGTCCTCACGCTGCATCTGGAGCTCTAACTGGAATCTCTCCAAGCTCCTATTCCGGCTACTCCTACTACTGCGGCTACTCTTGCTGCTCCTACTCGATCCCTGGGATCTCACGTCATCCTGCCCATCATCCTCCTTTCTACTTTCAGCTCCTTCCTGGGCTCCTTGTTCTGCCGCTTCACTTCTGGCTCTCAACTGCCTCAGGATCTCATCCTTCATCCCAGCTACTTTAGATGCTTTCAACCTGATGCCACATTTTTCTGCTATTTGTTTCAATTGATCCCTCGTGCAACCTTCTAAATCCTCAGGCTTGCCTGACTCCACAAATGCTTGCACCTTATCCATCTTTGTCCTGTGAGTCTTCCCAAGAGAGAGAGTATACACCTGCGGTCACACAGTTTATCTATTTCAGCAAGGGTGTACAAATCCACTCTTGGACAGGGTGTGGGTGTGTCAGTTCACTCTCCCGGACACAGGCCCCCAATTTTTTATTATAGACTGTGGGTTGGTTTGTGTTGTCGTCGTTGATCCTTCTCTATGGACAACCCAACCCACAACTCGGCAGAGTGCTTATACTAGGAGATCACCCTTGGCGCTTCTGGCTCTTGGAGAGGGGCTCAACGTCACACGCTAAGGGGATGCGGCTCCAACACTTAGCCTCGTTGTCACGTGCACACACCCACTCGAGCCGCTGTGACTCCCCACTCTCTCCTTAGGTGATATGATCTCCTCGATCCCCCTTTGACTTATTAATATTACCTTCTACCCTGTCCACAGCAGTGGTTCTTGGTTCTTTCTCTCTCCTTCTTTACTACCTCCTGGGAAGCCTCACTAGGACAAGGGCAAACACCAGCAAATTGTGACACATTTACTTGACAAAGCACATACACGATACATACACACATATAATAATAATGAATCCTATACTCTGTAATATCACAATCAGGTTGCACTCCAACACCATCAGAACTCTATTTTCAGCTTATCAAAGGGGTATCCTATCTCCTGGTTCGCCACCTGATACCATTAACCTCCTCAAGTTGGTCAAGCCTACATACACTGTTGCACTATCAGCAAGATAATGTATATATAGAAAATCAGCATTTGAATGCAATAACATATACCAGTATAAATGTTCATTGATACTTCAGTATAAAAAAACTCCTTGACATAAGAATGCCAACAGTCACTCACCTCTCACTGCGTCTTGCACGCTAATGACAACCAAACACTATCAACTCCCTACTAGTAATCCACCAGAACTTCCCCTTCCACCTCTGGAAGTTCACAACCCTAATATCCTTAGGTTCTTCCAGGCTTCACTACCAGGATCCTCTGCAGCTCCTCCAGGCTGCTATCATGAAGTTTCCTTGTGCAACTACGGTGCTTCACCCTTCTGTTAGGTTCTTCCACAGCTCTCTTGGCTGCTACACCACCTCTACAGAAGCGCGTGACACTCCTCTTCACTGCTGCTTCTCCTCACAGCTCGAGGTCCTCTGCTCCACTACCTTGGAGTCTCATCAGCTACTTCATCTGCTGGCTTCGAAGTTCTCAGCAACTTCTTCCCCAAAGACAAACCTGCAACCCATCGACGTTCCAATAAAATGTTCCCCTTTAACACATAAACAAAAATAACCACACAATATGCTTGCCTCAAACCTCTATCTGTCCTCTACATACAGTGAGAGTGGACTCCCCCGTTTTGGGCGGGTCCATACTCCACCTCGCCTGGTGGCGTCCTCACTCGCTGGGAGGGTCTTCCTCCATCCGGAGCCAGGCTCCCTCAGTCGTCCGCCAGCGCTCAGAGAGGACGGACGTCGCTCCGTGTTCCTCCCTCTTCACTCTCCTATTTCAGGCCTTCTGCCTTATTAAAACATGTCTAACTTATAAATAAACATCGCTACTGTCGCTGGGCACACGACCAACTACAATGCAATCACTATGAACTGGCGTATATCGTGCTTACCACAGAACGTCTGGTCGAGGGCGCTTCTTCCTCTGACGAGGCTTGGTCAGGGCGCTCCCACGGCCCACAATAATGCTTCTGGGCGATTTAATATCTGCTCGTCGACCCGGACTTGAGACCACAACGTTCCCAGCTCGATTCCACAGCTGGTACGTCTGCACACTTCTCTTCTCTTAGAGATATATCACTAGGGGTTCCCTTCTGGCGGGAGCTCAAACGGAGCGCGGCTTCCCCCTGCGATGTCTGGCACTCAAGTGAGGTCAAGGTCCTCCGGAAGCGAGCCTCACGCCTCCAGCAAAATGTCCACATCTCCTAGCCAGTCATTTATCTATTTTCTTCTGCGTTGCCCATAATCTTAAATTGTTTTACATATCCAACCAGCCATTTTTCATATGGGTTATCACCGCAATATTCGCTAGACCTTCTAATCAGGTCAGGCTTGACGAATAACTCTCAAGAAGGGAGACTCGTTTCTCCTGCAGGCTGAGATCATAACAATATATATATATATATATATATATATTCGTAATAACCAACACACGTGTATACATGCTGCTACTCTCACAGTGCACCAAAACGCACTGCAGCTTGCAGAGTTAAGTGTCCATTTGAAATTGTAGTTGAACAAAATTCCTCCTACCTGGAATTGAGCGTTCCATCGCTACCATGTACTGGTCACTGGCGTGAAGATCTTGGCCGTTTGCGATTTCGAACAAATTTCCTCTTAGAATTTAGCTATTTACTTCGTCCATTCATATTAAAATTTTTAAATTTTGCCCCGAGGGGCGAGTTTATTGGGCAGCGCCACTCATCTTGTGAGAGGACATACCGCCATATCTTTACTGAAGGAATTGACGAAAGGTAATTTGTTCGGGACCGTTCTTCCCAGCTGGTAACGATAACACAGCCTCTTGTTAACGTGACGACCCCGTTCCTTGGCCTTACATCAACGTGCCATCATGACAGCTGTGCTGAGTGATTAACACCAGCAAACAAGCACATAAAGAAGAACATCACTGCTTGAGTCATGGGACACCGAAGCCGATGTTTGAGACACAGCCCTTTACCGATCTGAACGATGCCTCCCTCACGAGGGGCAAATGAGGCTCCTGACCCCAGTCTACCCTACAGATCCTCACTACCTCAAGACTCTTATCTTTGATTCCGAGGCTTATCAGTGCCTGGCAGGTGTCACAAGACACAGACCACGTGACATAGAAGGAACAGGAAAGCCACAAAACTGCTTATATCTAGATAATAAAATATTAAATGGCCCAAGAATAAAATAAACTAAAAAAAACTATTAGCTAGCAAAATATGAGAGCATTCCTGTTAATATTGCTTTAGATGGCGAGTGGAAATGTTGCATAATTCACACGGGAGTTTACGTGTAGAGGCGGCCCAGCTGCTCTATAACAACCCGCTGTTAACAACCAATCGATGAGCAGCGAGTTCTCTAGAACAACTCACAAGTGATTGTATTGTCTAGCTGAAATTTGCTCTATGATAATTATCATCAAAATTGTGTTATTGGAAATCAATTTACAAAAACATCGAAATTTCTTAACAAAAAAAAAAAGAGATGATATTAATATTTGACACAAGAAAACTAGATTTCACTTAAAGTACTGCAATTAAGGTGCGAGAAGTACAGAGTCATGAGAGAAGACAGGTTGAGATATGAAGTGAAGATGAATGACAGACAGCAAGACAAGATCAGGCAACACAACACAGCCTCGTGCAACGCCGCAGGTGATGGACAAAGAACTCGACACACAAAACAAACAAACAAATATATATATATATATATATATATATATATATATATATATATATATATATATATATATAAACTTGGAAGCAAACAGTGACCAGTGACGCAAATGGCATTTAAAAGCTCTGTAAAATATCCAAAAAAGCTTGATTTAAAGCTTAACACAATCACAAAAGAGTAAGCTGACCACCAACACCAAAGACCA
The DNA here is from genome assembly GCF_040958095.1 of Procambarus clarkii. Taxonomy (NCBI): domain Eukaryota; kingdom Metazoa; phylum Arthropoda; class Malacostraca; order Decapoda; family Cambaridae; genus Procambarus; species Procambarus clarkii. Next base: position 28,554,669 of record NC_091176.1, read on the forward strand.
TTTCAGAGACCCAACTAGTATTCAGAGATAATGCTACAGCGCTTCAGTTTTTTGTTAGAATAGGGCCTATAAGGCCTATGACACCCTCCAGAGGGCTTACAAAATTGAGGACTAAGTCAACTCTCGGAGTATAGAGAGTGGGAAGTGGGGTTAAGCCTCGTGGTGTTTACACAGCTGTTTAGGAACTATTTTTGCAAGGAAAGATTGACACGCCAATGAGATATTAGGAGTCAAGGTAACAAGGCTATATAAAGATCGGAATGTTCATATCTGGTCGGGATTGTTTGAACAAGACCAGGCACTCAAGACGAGGGGAAGGAGAGAAGAGAGAGAAAGAGCAGTGAAAAAGAGAGGGGGGAAAGAATTAAAAGAGAAAGACATCAGGGACAAACAGAGAAGAGAAAGAGAGGAGACAAATAGAAAGAAAGGCGAGGGAATGAAAGAGGGGGGAGGGGGGAGAGAAAGAGAGAAAGAGAAAGAGGGGGGGGGGAGGGAAGAGAGAGAAGGAGAATTAAATTAGAGAGCAAAAGACTGCAGGGCAGACTGGATGATAGTTAAAGCAGAGAGACCGTCGTGAATTCATGCAATGCTCTCTTTTCCTCTCATTTTGGTGAACGGAACGAAGAGCTCTCTCTCTCTCTCTCTCTCTCTCTCTCTCTCCCTCTCTCTCTCTCTCTCTCTCTCTCTCTGTCTCTCACACACATTGGTGAGAGGAACGGAGCTCTCTCTCTCTCTCTCTCACGATTCCCGGACTAGGCAGAGACAATTGGGCAGAGTTTCTTTCAACCTGATCCCCCTAGTACCAGTAAATAGGTACCTGTGAGTTAGACAGCTGTCACGGGCTGCTTCCTGGGAGTGTGTGTGTGTGTGTGTGTAAAAAAAATTGGTTAGAAACAGTTGATTGATTGACAGTTGAGAGGCGGGCCGAAAGAGCAGAGCTCAACCCCCGCAAGGACAACTAGGTGAATACAACTAGGTGAATACAACTAGGTAAATACATACATATTAGTGAGAACGGAACGTAGAGCTCTATCCTTCTCTCTGTTTTCATAATATTAGTGACCGGAACACTGAACTAGCTCTTTATCTCCCCCCCCCCCCCCGCTGTGTCTGTAACTAGACAAGGGTTCAATAACAAGAGCAGTAAAGTTAGTTAGTTATCAGAAGAAAGCGCTAGGCCAGTATGACTATAGAGCACTAGGAAGGGATAAGAGAGCGAGGAGCTGGGATATGAGAGCGGAATGCCCAACTGGTTTGGACAACGACGACCCTCCAGGTTTCGGGGTCGCAACTGTACCATCCAACATAAGCTGATGGAACACTCAAGTTCTTAAATGAACACAATGGTGAGGTGAGGACTGACATCAGGGAAGGCAGATGACCCTCAGCCTTTACTACTGAAGATTTTCTAGGTTTTATATATATATATATATATATATATATATATATATATATATATATATATATATATATATATATATATATATATATATATATATATATATGTCGTACCTAGTAGCCAGAACGCACTTCTCAGCCTACATGCAAGGCCCGATTTGCCTAATAAGCCAAGTTTTCCTGAATTAATATATTTTCTCTAATTGTTTTCTTATGAAATGATAAAGCTACCCATTTCATTATGTATGAGGTCAATTTTTTTATTGGAGTTAAAATTAACGTAGATATATGACCGAACCTAACCAACCCTACCTAACCTAACCTAACCTAACCTATATATATAGGTTAGGTTAGGTTAGGTAGCTGAAAAGGTAGGTTAGGTTAGGTTAGGTAGGTTAGGTAGTCGAAAAATAATTCATTCATGAAAACTTGGCTTATTAGACAAATCAGGCCTTGCATAGTAGGCTGAGAAGTGCGTTCTGGCTAATAGGTACGACATAATATATATATATATATATATATATATATATATATATATATATATATATATATATATATATATATATATATATATATATATATATATATGGAAACAGCATTTAAAACAGTCATTAGGAATTTCAAGAATATAAAAAGGTGGAAGAATGACACAGGAGAAAAATAACAAAGAAACAAGAGGAATAACAAGACAAAATAGACGCCGTCAATTAATTCAAGAATCTAGACACAAAAATCGTCTAGATTAAAACCAAACTGAATTTTTGTTTGTTTCGCGTCATGGGAGATTGAGTCAGTAATCTTATTTGAGCGAAGTTACCCAGCATTCACCTGGGAGGCTGAGGTAACCCCCCTCCTCTCCACACATCACACTCGCTGAGGTCAAACTTGCAAAGATGGCAGCATCAGAATTACGAAGCCCACTGTGACACTGAAACAAGAAGGGCACTGAATTGTGTGTGTGTGTGTGAGAGAGAGAGAGAGAGAGAGAGAGAGAGAGAGAGAGAGAGAGAGAGAGAGAGAGAGAGAGAGAGAGAGAGAGAGAGAGAGAGAGAGAGAGAGAGAGAGAGAAAGAGAGAGAGAGAGAGAGAGTATTTTGCAGTCCCTTGAATCACAATAAATTCCTTAGCCTGACCCAAGCATCGTGTTACAGTTGTCTGATCTTCCTATCAAAGAGGACGACCACAGCCTCCTTATATCACTGCAGACGACAGGTACGACAACGGGGCCGGATCCCATCTGGCCGGGACCAGTTCCAGCATCCTACCCTCCACAACACCTGGCTTAACAACACCTCACAACGACACCTCTCAGTCAGTTGAAAGTTTTGGAAAATTTAATAAAGTGAAAATATTGAAAGAATTATGACAAATCACTTTTTACTCAAATGACTTTCGAGATGATTTTGATAATGATGACAATGATGAAGATAGTGACGATGGTGACGGTAGCGAAAGTGATCATAATTGTAGTCTTGTAATTAGCAATGAAAACCAATGACGTGATTTATCGTTGTTTGCATATAACTAAGACGAAGATAACGGGTGATATCGGCGGTACAGAGGGGAGACGACGAGGGGAAATAATTAGAGAATAACGATAACAAAGAATAAAGGGAGAAACAAAGACACGAACAAAAAAGGATGAGAAAGCCGACGAAATTAGAATGAATGGGAGATAGTAAAGGGAATGAATGTTAAAGAATTTTCCCCTGACCAACTTTCATTACCCACTTCCCCCCTCCCCCCTCCCTCACCCCCCCCCATCACCCACTCCGCCTCATCCATTCTTACCCAATTTATATCCCCTCATCACCTCCTGCGTCACCTCCAATCTTCACCCTCACTAGTTTCCCCTCACATGACTCCTCTCTCCGCACTCTCCCCCTAACACCTCTCTCCCCACTCCCCTAACACCTCTCTCCCCACTCCTGAGCTTTCTCAGTGTCTCATCACAATCATGTTCAGCAAGATGCCTGGAAAATGCGACCATTCGAGCTAGCTACAGTTGGCGGAGTCATCGCCAAATTAAGTCTGCGAAGTAGCCCACTGACGCTAATCTACTCTAAACTATCGGGGTGGTAAGGTCTCTCTCTCTCTCTCTCACACACACACACACACAGCACAGGCCCTCCCCCTGTATTATTCCCCGCCTCAGTGAGACTATAACAATTCAAACTGTTGTATTTCATTGTCAGAGTTACGAGAATAACTTCAATCAGGTCTGCATATTTAAGAGAGATTTTATTATCTGATAATGGACACTCTTCATCCCTGTTGTGTCAGTCACGTGGTCCTAGTTCGGTGGTGGTGCCTCCCAGGTACCAGGTGGTGGTGGTACCTCCCAGGTACCAGGGGATCGTGCCTCCCAGGTACCAGGTGGTGGTGTGCCTCCCAGGTAAAATAGGTCAGGAGTCATTGAATTAGACAACCCGCAGCTGGAAAGGAGGTGTCCAGGAGCTAAAAATCCATTCTACAGACTCTAATAGGTGAAAACACACACACACACACACACACACACACACACACACACACACACACACACACACACACACACACACACAAGACCAGTCTCAGAACTGAGGTGCATGAGTTACGAGGGAAAATTGAATGAACTAAACCTCACGTCGCTGAAAAAGAGAAGAATCAGGAGATGACCACACATAAATTTCCCAGTGGAAGTGACAGGCCGGACAAGGACAAGCTCTTCCTCACAGGTGGCACTCAGCTGGCACCTTAGAGCCAACCTAATATTATACCTGTTTCATTGGCAGGGTACTGCATATCTGTAATTAACTTGGATGCAAACTGGTGGAGGCAAACTCTATATTAAAGCTTTACACACACACATACACTCACATTATATATATATATATATATATATATATATATATATATATATATATATATATATATATATATATATATAATTATATATATATATATATTATATTAGAGAGAGAGAGAGAGAGAGAGAGAGAGAGAGAGAGAGAGAGAGAGAGAGAGAGAGAGAGAGAGAGAGAGAGAGAGAGAGAGAGAGAGAGAATAATGTGCCTGTTAAGATAATAAGCGGTGTGAGAATGTATGCCTGTCTGTCGAAAGTTGGAAAAAAGTCGTAATTTGGGGCTGACCTTACCCAAATATGTAGGGAAAATGGTCTAGGGTACGGGAGGAACATAGGTTGGTTAAGATAGGCCTAAATTAAATGATTTAAGAATTATTATTAATTATTCATATCACCAACCAGATTCTCACGGATTCAATTCGGGTCAAGTGTGAAATATTCGTTCAGATGTCCGAAGACTTTTTCACCAGAAAAAATTATTTTTTAATTAATCACATAAATTACTTTCATTTCTTCATAATATTATATTTTATTAAAGGAAAGAGGAGATAACTTCTAGGTAAAGTGAAGAGGAGGGGGTGCGGGGTGTGGGGGGGGGGAGAAAGCAGGAGGAAAAGAGTGGGGGATTTTGGTACATTGTGATGCCATCTGGGCGAAGTGCGGGGTCATCCCGGTTTTGGTCCCCCTAGAATGCGAGGTTCTCTCTCCGCTGGACACTGAGCTGAGGCAAGGCTCCTCTTGATGATGTCACTAACCTCGTTGTGTCTTGCATGCCAGCCCTTGGAGCTTCCGCAGTGCAACCCATACTACGTCACCCAAGTGTAGCAAGTATTTTAGAATGAGTTTGATGAATTAGTTAAAGCAAACTCATCATGCATTTTTAAATGTAAACTTAACTCAGTTGATAGAAAGAAATCATTCCATTAAACTATTAATGGTTTGAAAGGCAGAGCATAATAGATACGCTCAAGCCTGCTGCCACATCAAGATGAGCAGATGTAGGTGAGTACACACTCACACCAGTAGCCTGAGCTTCGCGTTTCAGTCAACCGGTCTGATGGATTTTCCTCTGCAAATTACAGCTGTAAATGGGAAGCAATTTTTAGTTTTTAAAGCTACACATTTCCCATCAGAGGTGCGGGTGCTGGTGGCAGATGAGTATTACTCACTCACTCACTGTCTCCAGCACCCATTCTCTCTTTCATTTATATCACTCACCAACTTAGCTTACTCACAGTCATGCACTTGCCCTCACTCACTCACTCACTCTCCGTTACCTACTCATATTCACTCACTCACCAGTCCCTACCAAGGAGATGATAGCCCATGGTGTTTATCGACATACATACAATAATATACATTGTACCTCTGTAACTCTACCTGTTACACTGTACCTCTGTAACTCTACCTGTTACACTGTACATCTGTAACTCTACCTGTTACACTGTATATCTGTAACTCTCTTCTACAATTCACTGTACACCTGTGACTCACTGTATATCTGTAACTCACTGTATTACCGTCACTAACAGTATCCTCACTTAAACACTCGCCGGTGTCTGTGTGGACAGCACGCTGGGCACGTAATCCTGTGGCTCGGGTTCGATTCCCGGCGCCGGCGAGAAACAAAATGGACGGAGCTTCTTTCACCCTCATGCCCCTGGTACCTAGCAGTAAATAGGTACCTGGGAGTTAGACAGCTGTTACGGGCTGCTTCCTGGGTGTGTGTCTTGGGGTCCCTGGAGCGTCATCTTGGGGCCCCTGGAGCGTCATCTTGGGGCCCCTGAAGCGTCATCTTGGGGCCCCTGAAGCGTCATCTTGGGGGCCCTGGAGCGTCATCTTAGAGGCCCTGGAGCGTCATCTTGGGGGCCCCTGGAGCGTCATCTTGGGGCCCCTGGAGCGTCATCTTAGGGGCCCCTGGAGCGTCATCTTGGGGGCCCTGGAGCGTCATCTTGGGGGCCCCTGGAGCGTCATCTTGGGGGCCCTGGAGCGTCATCTTGGGGGCCCCCTGGAGCGTCATCTTGGGGGCCCCTGGAGCGTCATCTTGGGGGCCCTGGAGCGTGATCTTGGGGGCCCCCTGGAGCGTCATCTTGGGGGCCCTGGAGCGTCATCTTGGGGGCCCCTGGAGCGTCATCTTGGGGGCCCCTGGAGCGTCATCTTGGGGGCCCTGGAGCGTCATCTTGGGGGCCCCTGGAGCGTCATCTTGGGGGCCCCTGGGGCGTCATCTTGGGGGCCCCTGGAGCGTCATCTTGGGGGCCCCTGGAGCGTCATCTTGGGAACCCTGGAGCGTGATCTTGGGGGCCCTGGAGTGTTCCAGTGATCAGCTTCTACCATGGTGGAGGGCCCTCGTGCTCACAACGCCACCACTCAGGACGTTATTAATGGGTTCCCATCAGTATAGAGTCTGGAGGGTGACGACCCCGGCCTCCAGAGGCGCTCCCGTCACCTCGGCTCCACTGGCTGACTCAACTTCTTCGAACACGAAAATTAAATATATTAAGTGAAGAATACCCAGTGGGTCTTCTTCTTCTCCTTCTCCTCCTCCTTCTTAATTATTCTTGATCGAACTTGCATATCATTCTATTCTTCTTCTTCTGGGTTTAACGTCTTGTAAGAATTTCACTGTTTTCACCGTCACTGCTCTCAGATTCTTGGACAATTCGTGTTCATTCTGCAATTCAAGAAACAGTAGAGTTGTAGATCTGGTCCCATTGTGCTGTCTGTTGTCATTGGTCCATACAGTGGTTGAGGTACTCGCCTGACTTTCTCTTCAACGTCACCATTACATTTGGGACATCGTGACCACTCGTACTGTGATTGGTATACGACCCTCAAGCCTTGTCTGATTGGTGAACGCACCTTGCTGCCTAATGAACCAAATATAAACTCCCTCCACGAATTTATATTTAACGCAACTAATTCCTCCTACGATCCTGTAGTATAAAATGGCAGTTTAAATCGTATTTTCCTCTGCCCAGCAGCTCTTGCAGGCAAAATAATCTGGCAAACAATTAGGTAGACACTTGGTGCAACATATTACATATCAACACATTGATTACATATGAGAGAAGGCTTGCATACCTCTCCTCTTGCCAACACCCATATATATCACCCAGCACTAGCCACACCCTCGGCCACACCACCCAGCACTAGCCACACCCTCGGCCACACCCCCCAGCACTAGCCACACCCTCGGCCACACCCCCCAGCACTAGCCACACCCTCGGTCACACCCCCCAGCACTAGCCACACCCTCGGCCACACCCCCCAGCACTAGCCACACCCTCGGCCACACCCCCCAGCACTAGCCACACCCTCGGCCACACCACCCAGTTAGACAGCTGCTACGGGCTGCTTCCTGGGGATGTGTAACAAAAAGAAGGCCTGGTCGAGGACCGGGCCGCGGGGACTCTTACGCTCCGAAATCATCTCAAGATAACCTCAAGATGATAAGAGGGCCTTTCGAGGACAAGAATTCACTCTCCTATCTCAAGAGCGCTCACAGCAACCTTGACAAGGGGCAGTGAAAGTTCGGAGTCCCGCACGAGTGTTCGGACACCACGATCGAAGAAGCTTTTTAACCTGGACTAATTTGTTTCTGGCTAAGGAAGGTAGTTAGTGGCATAGGAGGAGGGTAAAGCCACTGGTGGCTGAGGGAGATATGGCAACAGCGTCCTTCTCTCGGTGGAGGATGGTGGCACCAACCCAAGGGTTGTCCCTTAGGTTGGTGAAGAGGTCTGGTTGACTGAGGGTGGTGGTAGCAGGCTGCCACTTGGGCTGGTGAAGAGGTCTGGTTGACTGAGGGTGGTGGTAGCAGGCTGCCACTTGGGCTGGTGAAGAGGTCTGGTTGACTGAGGGTGGTGGCAGCAGGCTGCCACTTGGGCTGGTGAAGAGGTCTGGTTGACTGAGGGTGGTGGTAGCAGGCTGCCACTTGGGCTGGTGAAGAGGTCTGGTCGACGGTGGGGGCGGACGGGGTCATTTGGACGCACTTTACGATGCACTTGAAGGCAGCGACCAAGCTATAAAGTACCAGAAGGGGTCGTCAACCCAGGTATTGGAAGGCTCTCCTCAAATTTTAACACTGTCGTCAATGTCTCGTCTGCGCGTGTGTTTGTGTGTGTGTATTCACACATGTGTGCTTGTCGGGCGACCTTCACTTCACAAGTTCCAACTTTTAGTTGCCCATCACCCATTGCAATGGCTGAAGGCCCTCTTGCTTCTTATTATAGCCTATCAACTCTGGGAGCTATGAATGGAGTTTGCCTCAATTACCTTCTATTTCAGCTCAGTCCACTTGCTGACAGCTCTTACGCTTAAGAAGTGTCCACTTGCATCCCTATGGTTCATCTCGGTTTCTAATTTCCAACCATTTTCTCTCATCTTGTTCTTTTTCACGCTAAACATTTCGATTCTGTCTACTTTGCCAATGTTTCTAAGAAGCTTATATATTGTCTTCAAGTCGTCACTCAACCTTCAATATTAGAGCGTGATAGGGTCCATCACCCTTATATTACAGCCTTTCCTCGTAGCTCCGTCCTCTTAGTTCAGGGACCTGTCTTGTAAGAATCATTGAGTATTGCTTTATATTTTCTAGGTGGGGACTCTGCACTGGAGCTACATATTCTAGTACTGGTCTAGATAGTATACAATGTCCTGAAAGGTACACGAATGTTCGCCAGATTTGCATATGCTGCTGGTGTTGTCCTATTGATGTGTGTCTCAGGTGACAAGCTTGGGGTGATATCATCGCCAAGAACCTTTTTCATTTTGACTTTTCTACGACTTCACTTAATATATTACCAGTTCAGTATGCCAGCAAGTTTAATTACCACGAAAAAAAATCTTTGACAGTAACTTGAACTTTATGCTGGGCAATGAGATCATTTCCCACATTACCATTTACCTGAAAATAACGACCAGTTGGTAGTTTACGTCCTACAACGGCATGAATAAACGACAGAGAATTGTGGGGGACACGCTTAGGACGCACAAACACGACACAAACAAATTGGAAGAGTCATTAGTGGAAGCTTTAGCTATAAAGAGGAGAGGCAGATGCATACTGCAACATTTTTAGCATCTCTACTTAACGAGGCGACTCTGGGTAAACACTGCACATGTGACTGGGAAAGACACAGTTATTAACCTTCATCAACACGCCTTAATGAACGACACATACAAGAAATATGAACAATTGATCAGGAATCAATCGACTTAAGAATGGTCCAGGACGGACCGAAACGTCGTCGTCGTCGTCCCTTCACCTTCTAGTGTGTGGTCTGGTCAACATAATTTAGCCACGTTATTGTGACTCATCGCCTGCAACTGATCAGGAAAATAAATACAATTTGGATGTGAGAGTTAGGGCTTGTGCTGGGAACACCCCGAGACCTGCACCACTGTTGGGTGCTCAGGTCATACTAATACAGTCTTCACTTACTCCGTCGCGCCTGAATGGATGAATGACATACACACTAAAGAAACCGTTTCTCAGGATTCATCCGATTACTGTTGAAAGCTGTTGATAACAGTATTGTTATGCAATGCTGACACAATATTACGAGCTTGAGATTCCTTATTCCGTCAAGAAGGGGCGTCAACTACCCATATTATAGACTTGACAGTCGTGCTCTGGGTAAAGAGGCTTCCTTAAGACTTACTGAACCGTTAAAATATGAATTTAGACCTATTGTCCTATGTATGATCCTCTGTATGTGAAAGTGAATGTGAGCAGTATCATCACTGTCGAGTGTGACAGTGAATACAACCACTAACAAGAGCAAGGTAGTGCTGGAGAATACACCAGGTGTTGTATCACTGACGCTTCTCAAAATAAATCCCAGTATCCCTTTCCCCTAGTTAGAATATTTATGCATCTGTTGTTTGGCTTCAGATTTATATTAACCAGAATCCCCAGATCTTTTTCCCATTCAGATTTCGCCATGTAAACATTATGCAGCACATGTCTGGTCCCTCTATCATCATTACCTGGCCTTACAACCCTACATTTTTATGCATTAAACTGAATCTGACAATTTTCCTGCACTTCAAAAGCTTGAGCGTCTTGAAGCAATTTTCAGTCATCTTCTGAATATATTTCTCGTCTTATTTTTGTATCGTTCGCAAATCTGAAAATATTGCTGATCATTTCTGATTCTAAATCGTTGATAATTACTGTAAACAACAGAGGCTCCAGGACAAAGCCTCGGGTCACCTCACTAACAACGATTTCTCACTCCGACTTTACTCCCTTTATACCCTTTGTTTCCTATGGAAAATACTCCTGGCCCTTATCCAAGTTAGGACAGCTCCCCAATACCTTGAGCCTCTACCTATCTTGCCAGTCTTTCGTGACGTGACATTGTATCGACACCTTTGCCCAAGTCCAGGTACATAACGTCGCAGTCCTCTCCACTGTGAACTGCCTCAAAAATGTTGGAAGAAGGAAAAAATAAAAGTGAAATCAAATTTGTCAAACATGAGAGGTAGTGAAGCCAAGTCCAACCACTTGGACTGGAAATGTCAGTTCATTGAGAGATACGACGACCGAAACGTCGTCGTCTCCTCAATTTCTAGTGTGTGTGGTCTGGTCAACGTCATACTATTGTTAACAAGAATTGGGGTTACTTGCATCATACTAAGTCAAATAAGCATTAAGATTACTTACATCATAGTCCAATAAGCTTCAGGTTTACATCATACTAAGTCCAATAAGCCTCGCCGAGAGACCACAAGGCTACCTTCACCCTTACTGTCGTTCTGGGAACTATTTGCCCCATTAAACGACAATAAACTTTATCCGGTCAAAGTTTATGACCGAGGCTGAACTAAAACTCCCTCGACTCCTATTTTCCCTAGGTTACCGCTCCTCCTATTCCCTTATTAAGCTTAGTACCCCAATGCCTATTCCCTTCCCTCTACCTCCTCCCCCCCCCCACCCCACCCTTTTCCCAGCACCCTTAAAAAAAAAATTACCCCAAAATACTACCGCACTATGAGCAAGGATTTACTTTTAAGTCAAACTAGTTTAAAAAGTTTTTCTTACTTTTTTTCAAGAGTTCCATGCACTCTTCCGTTGCATATGATTAGAAAAGTTTTGATAGAATTCCATCAGTGATATTGGTAAGAGGAGTGCCACAGCCTTGGAGGAGGCTGAGGGGGCAACGCCCCCAAGCTAAGAGAACATTTCCAACCTGAGGACAGATTGAAGTTTTCTATCCAGAAGGACAGATTCGTCGAAGTCTTCCAGGCAGAGGAGAGATTCGTCGAAGTCTTCCAGGCAGAGGAGAGATTCGTGG
>NC_091176.1:28571205-28631205 GCF_040958095.1 Procambarus clarkii
GTCATGGTAGTGGGCGGGGTGTGGTTATTGTGTTATCATCTGCGTTATATCTGGTTGTCCAGGCCAAAAACTACCATACAGATAAAGCTTCACTATTTTACTTATCTATGTAGTCTTTATATTGTAGTGAATGTCTACCAATCGATAATTTCGATTGAGTCTATATATATATATATATATATATATATATATATATATATATATATATATATATATATATATATATATATATATATGTGTGTGTATATCACGAAAATAAACACGTGATTAAGAATGTGACAATGTCAGACCACGGAGGAAAAATGAAACAGGAAATTTCCTTAAGTACTTTCGTATATTAAATACATCTTCAGAAGGTCATTTTACAGATCGAGTGATGGGTATAAATAGGCAGGAGAGAGTGGTGAAGTAAGGTGAGGTACAATACTTGGACAACGCAGACGGCCCATTGGCCCATCAGATGCACCCAATTGGCACATCCGATGTAGCACAATGGCCCATCTGATACAGCAGACATACAAGCATAATATATAGGTAATTATAACATAAAGAAGTAAATATATACAATAAATTAGTGAGACAAATGTTTTTCATATATATATATATATATATATATATATATATATATAAATAATAAACACCCCCCCCCCTCCAGCTTGTGTAGGAAACGATGTGGAAATTTATATCATACATTCCGCTGTATCATTATACAGTCCGCTATCGAAATAATAAATGAACGGAAGAAATAAATTACTACATAAATGAATATAAATGAATATATTGTAAATAAATAAATCCCAGGAGTCAGTTTTCCCCACACCTAGAGGTTTACAATAGGCTTGAATAATTACAACAGGCCTAGTGCTTTCCAATAGGCTTTGATATTTACAATAGGCCTAGAGGTTTTTGCAAAGCTCATTCAAGCTCGGTAGTTTTCCTACGACGTTTTCTACTCCCTCTCTACCCTTCCACCTTCTCCCTCCTTCTCTACCCTTCCACCTTCTCTACCCTCCATCTCCCCTCCCTCTCTCAACTCGTCCCCAACCATTCAAGCCACCCACTATCCCTCTTGCCTGTTACTCCTCATTTCTGTGCACCGTCCTCCCTATATTCTGTCCTTTTGTCTGCGTATCCTCCCACCCTGATACAACTAGGGACCCCCAGAAATATTTACAGATAATGGTTCTGTTTGATACCGTAATTAGTTTGACTGCAGTTCCAAACAGCCTCGTTTGCCCTCTGCAACCTGCTGTTGCACTCGTGATATCACTGTTCCCTTTTATTGCGAGGTGGGGTAGGGTGGGCTGGTTGAGGTGCTCAATAAGCCTTTCAGGCTTTCTGTCAGCCTCGTTGTGTGTGTGTGGGGGGGGGGGGGTGGAAGCTAAGATGAGCTTGCTTGCTTGAGCTTGCTGATGCTTATATACATGTTCTGATGATACTATGTGAGAGGTCTGATTCGCCATTCTGACACCAGAAGGAGCGGATGTTGGGCTTGATCTACCAGTGTTTGCCTGACGCTGCTGAGTGGTGGTTAGTTATTGGAAGTGTGGTGCGGCCGCTGGCCAGAGCTGCAGCGAGCGGTATGGCGGCGACTGGTGGTGGCCGTGTTCGCCGTGTGGATACCAGCCGTGGATATGGCTGGATTTTTCTGCCCCTTTGGATTGGTCCCCTTGTGGAGGTTGCCCTCCTGGACGTGCTCGATGTGGATGTCTCCGATCTCATAGGACTGGAGAAGCTTTCGCCTACCCGTGTGGCAGTGACATTTACCGCCTCACTTGTTTACCAGACGTTTGTACGCCGCTGGGATACGAAGATGCTTGCGATTCCCGCTTCAACCGTGACTGTGGAGGTCTCGGATCCGTGGGGGCCCTTGACATATGTGAGTGTCCACGGTGTGCCAGTGAACGTCCCTGAGACGCAGCTGTGTGCGGAGTTTGAGAAATTTGGTGTGGTGTCGGGGCATCGGTTTGCCCTTATGCGTGGTGGACAGCTGCAGGGGCTCCATATGGCTGCATGTGCGTTGCGCATGACGGTCACTGGGGACTATTCCTTCCACGGTATCGCTTTGTGGCTTCTACGTGAGGGTATTTTATCAGGGCCAGATGCGCTCATGCTTCCGGTGTGGTGAGGAGGGTCACTTCTCAGGTAAATAATTAGTGGTTGTATTGTGAAGTACGCTGTCTTGAGTAACTTGAGGGCGAGAATTGCAAAGCATCGAGGCTCAGCAATCATAACGGACCATTCATGTGTAAATAAAAACTAAACAATAGTTTTAAACCTTTATAGAGACCATATCTTGAAGACGAGGCGTCCAGACAGTTGCTGGTGCCCCGCTAACAGTCCGTACTGGTGACCCGCCCCTCTGGTGACCTCTCCTGCAGCCTCATCAACAAAGGCCAAGTGCTCGTTAATCCAACTGTCAAACCACCTGTCAAGAATGAAAAACGGTCTACACACAACTCTCAACTGATGACGTTCAAACACTTCTTGAACGTGGCTGACGACCTCTGTTCGAATCGCACCTCTCTAAATGTAACCCGTCCTCCAAACAAAGACCCAAAAGTGATTCCATCCACCCGCCAAACCCCCAGCTGTTTATGAATGAAAAACGGTTTACAAATGACTCACAACTGATGACGTCCGAACACTTCCGGAACAAGTGCTTCACAGACGAATTTTGTTCGAACCACAACGCTGTAAATGCTTCACCCACGTACTACAAATACAAATAATCGCCAACAGAACCTAAACACCTAACCTAACCTATGCCTATATATGCACAATATGTTATTATAATATTTATTTATATTTGAGAAAATTCTCGTTTTGAATGAACAGCATGTTAAAATTTATGAATGCGTCTGTGGGGTCAACCGCTGGATGGAATGGACTTGGAATGCTGAGTCGAGGACGGGTAAGCAAATACCATAAGTTGCCAACACAACCTAACCAGCTAACCTAAGTTAGGCCTAACTATTCAACACATTCTAGTGTGTAATAATATTAACTTATATCTGAGAAAACACAAATTTTGAATCAGCAGTATATTCAAATTGGTGAATGTGTCATTAAGGTTGGAGGAGCCTAGCCTGAGGCCAGGCCGGCGTAGGCAGGGAAGGTACACTACCTCTATACTCTGATGCTTCATGTGCCCTCACATTCTAGTCTCTGTTGTTCTAGCCTTGTTCGAATCGAGTCATTTTTAAATTAATATAAGAATACTGCCAAATACAACAGTTGACGCCGCTAATACAACTGTTTTATCCCCGTGTAAAAACTACCACAGAATCCTCTCCAAATATCAGTTTGCGGTAAATGTCAGATCTTGACCCACAACCGGTTCGTGCAGCGCTGTTTACACCAGAGATGCAGGAGCAACACGCTGACGGTTCCCCGCCCACCTGTCACCGCTGGTGACACGAAATATACAACAGTACAAATGGTCACAGTGTATGTGTGTAACCCACCTCCCCCCCCCCTCCCCCAGGAGACACGGGCGTCCCCCCCCCCCCCCCTCCTCGCTAGCACCTTCACTAATGAATGAAGTCACGTCACCCCCGCCATGCTGACGGCGCCACTCCACCGGGAAGTGTTGTCATACGGTGACCTTCACTACGTCACACGAAATGATCGCCCAGTACTTACAAAGGTAACATAACTTGCCATGATACAGTAATCAATTGCGAGAATCGTTCAACACCTGTCGTGAAACTGCCAAAAAAAGGACCCTCCACTGGTACAGTTTAGCCTATGACTTAGAAGTAAATATTAAAAATAATTATTCGCATGTTGCATCAGTTACAGGTACTGAAGCAGGTCATTAGACATCTGCATGATCCTATACATGCGCTAAACATCCGATTAATATGAAGAATACCACTTTAGAAGCCTGGCGATGGTCCCAGAGACTAATAAGGTGCTTGGTAATGGTCCCAGAGACTAATTAGAAACTTGGTAATGGTCCCAGAGCCTAATTAGAAGCTTGATGATGGTCCCAGAGACTAATTAGAAGCTTGATGATGGTCCCAGAGACTAATTAGAAGCTTGGTAATGGTCCCAGAGACTAATTAGAAGCTTGGTAATGGTCCCAGAGACTAATTAGAAGCTTGATAATGGTCCCAGAGACTAATTAGAAGCTTGGTAATGGTCCCAGAGACTAATTAGAAGCTTGGTAATGGTCCCAGAGACTAATTAGAAGCTTGATGATGGTCCCAGAGACTAATTAGAAGCATGGTAATGGTCCCAGAGACTAATTAAATGCTTGGCAATGATCCCAGAGCCTAATTAGGAGCTTGACGATGATCCCAGAGGCTAATTAGCAGCTTGGCGATGGTCCCAGAGGCAAGGTAGAAGAACCTGATGGATCTGATATTTATTTTATTGTGCATATATCAAGAGCGTGGCGATTTTATGAGCCGTCGAAAAGAAGTACCACCCAATTAGACTATTTTACAGGAACTTCTTTTCGACGGCTCATAAAACGGAGGAAAAGGGTCCTGAAAGATATTGCTGATAGGAACGTTATCCCTACAGACAAAAATCTGAAAATTCAATTGTTAATTTATTATAAAACCAAAAGAAAACGGCCAATATACTCATGAAAAACTCCCCAGACACCAAGCAGAACGGTTTGAAGGAGACCAACGTCGTCTATGCCTTTAAATGCCCGCTTGGGGACTGTAAGCCCCAAAGAACTCAGTATATAGGCAAGACAACAACGTCTCTTTCCAGGCGATAAACAATGCATAAGCAACAGGACTCCATGAAAGAAAATGTAATCTCTTCTCACAACCCGACCATCACCAGAGAAATCTTAACAAACAACACAGAAATCATCGATAGATACAGCGATAGCAGGCGGCTTGACATCTGCGAGGCACTACACATCAAAAAGTTAACACCAGCAATCAACAGCCAATTAATGCACAACTATATTCTACCTACTTCAAGACCCCGAACCAATATGGAAGCAGCAAGAGGAAGTATGGGCCAATAGACCTTCTGCAGTTACTTCCATTCATATGTTCACTTATCCAATTTATACCCATATTGTTTCGTGTTCTGTCTTGTGTTTGTCACCTCACCCAAAACTTTTGTACCATATCACCTCACCCAATAGAGTATAAGTACGAAGAATTTGTGTGGAAATTAAGTCTTTGAAAATGTAATACGAATTATGAAACGCGTTCAGGCGTCAGACAATTAAAAAATGAATTTCGGAGAATTGTTATTTTTATTACCACCGACAGTGAAGAAAAACATAAGAAATATTGAGAAGATTCGTGTTAGAATTATTAATCTTACCTTTTCGGTCATATTCAACAACATATGTTTACAAGAATAATAGTATAAAACGATTCGAAGTAACAGTCTAACCACCGCACATGACCTGGGAGCCACCGCCCCCTCTCCATCCTCTGGCGTTCTTATCGCGATAAATTAGAGAAGATTCAGAGGTATGCCACCAGATTAGTCCCAGAACTGAGAGGTATGAGCTACGAGGAAAGGCTAAGGGAGCTAAACCTCACGTCCCTTGAATACAGGAGAGTAAAGGGAGACATGATAACCACCTACAAAATTCTCAGGGGAATTGACAGGGTAGACAAAGATAAACTCTGTAGTACGGGTGGTTCGCGAACATGGGGACATGGAAATTGAGTACCCAAATGAGCCTCAGGGACGTTAGAACGAACTTTTTCAGTGTCAGAGTAGTTAATAAACGGAATGCATTAGGCAGTGATGTGGTGGAGGCTGACTCCATACACAGTTTCAAATGTAGATATGATAAGAGCCCAGTAGGCTCAGGAACCTGTACACCAGTTGATTGACAGTTGAGAGGCGGGACCGCACACACACACACCAGTTGATTGACAGTTGAGAGGCGAGACCAAAGAGCCAAAGCTGAACCCCCGCTAGCACAACTAGGTGAGTACACACACACACAGCAAACTAAAATTCTCTGTTAACGGAAGTGATATTTTGAGGGGAGAGGGATATGAACACAAAGACCAAGGGGAGAGGAGAAAGGGGAGGAACAAGGAAGCAAGAGAGAGGAAGAGAGAGGATCAGGGGAGAGAAAAATGAGCAACGGAGGGGGAGGAGAGCAAGAGGAGCGGGCCGAGGCGGGGGGGGGGGGGGAAGGGGAGAAGAGAAGGCTGTGGAGAAGTTGAGAGGTCGGTGGAAGGAAGAGAAGATGGACAGAGATAAGATGAAGAACAAGGACAAGCACAAGTCCCTCTGTCAACTCCCACCCGTCAACTCCCTCTCATCAACTATCACCCGTCAACTCCCTCTCATCAACTATCACCCGTCAACTCCCTCTCATCAACTATCACCTGTCAACTCCCTCTCCAACTCCCACCAATCAACGCCATCCTGTCACCTCCCACCTGAATAAATTCCAGTTTAGTAAAATCAATTCAAACAAACTCAACAATACAACCATTAACTGGGCACAGTTGTAGCAACACGAGGTTACTGCATCAGTCAGCCGTCGAGAACATTCCACAACGCAATTTGTTAGATTTTGAATCAACAATAAATATCGTAACTTCCGGTTTACGATCACTGTTACCAGATCTTAATTAGAACATCGTTAGAACTCAGTTGTAACAGTTCCTAACAGCAGATTATATTAAGCCAACTCCAGAAGGTGTATCTGGTTTTGTTAAACGTGTAATTTCTATATATATAATTAGTATTAACCTGTAGAAGCATGACAGGGCTATCTGCAAGCAAAGCAGACAATAAGCCACAAATACAGAATAACCTTTTAGCTAATAAAATTAACGCTAGACGTCCCTAACAAAATACGTCGTAAATATATAAATCATTTATATAATAACACCATAAAACGTTAAATTAGAAGTATAAACAAGAATAACGTTTTCTTTAATAAGCAAGTGAGATCTCCACGGTCTTGGAGAAGACGCGACGTAAACACGGTCCGGCCCAGCAACAGAGTGCGCCACGAAGCTCTGGCCGCGACGCAAAGCGTTTGGCTAGGGCCTCCCAGACGGGTCTTGTTTGTGCCAGCAACATTCTTTCAAAACAAACTTAAGTGACACGTTGATAATTAATAAGACAGTGACATTGTTTAGTCCAAAAATGTGGACAGAGTACACTAACAGTGTGTTAAGGAGTTGAAAGAACCTCACCACCGATATATCCGTTTCCGAAACTATTATAAGTGATAACACGCACACACACACACACACATATATATATATATATATATATATATATACATATATATTATATATATTTTATATATATATATATATATATATATATATATATATATATATATATATATATATATATATATATAAGCTAATCGAAAACAACTAGAGACCCTAGAGCTGCCAGTTTTCTTTTTCAGCGCCTTAGTGTGGCAATCCAGAGAGGAAATGCTCACTGCATCCACGGTTCCTGCCCGCCATCTGAGGAGCTGGAGGAGCTGTTCAACTTGTGACAAGCAGCCTTGTACCCTGCATGTAATCAATATTGTAACTTTTTTTGTGTAATGACATTTTCAAATAAAGTTAGATAAATATACACACTTAACAAAAGAATAGGGGTGGTAGGAGAAGAAAATATCAGTGTTCAGTGAGGATCCACAAGGTCTTCTCTGAGTACTCTTTATTTTCTTCTCCGAGGCTATGGGTCCCTACACTTGCACCAGAGGTGGTACCCCTTCTAGGTTTAAAAAAAAAAAAAAAAAAAATTATATATATATATATATATATATATATATATATATATATATATATATATATATATATATATATATATATATATATATATATATATATGAACATCGTTTAAGCAGAACTGGTTATAAGTGAGAAAAATCCCAAGTCTCAATGTTAGGACCTGGACCTGGAGAGGGTTTCGGAAGTTCTTCTACTCCCCAAGACCTGCCTGGGGCCAGGCTCGACTTTGTGATAACTTGGCCCAACAGGCTGTTGCTTGGAGCGGCCCGCAGGCCCATATATCGACTACAACCCGGTTGGTCCGGCACTTTTTGCAAGAACTTGTCCAAGTGTATCTTGAAGACTTTCTCCCCTTTGTTCTAGCAATATTTCTAGTGCTTGCTGGGAGGGTGTTGAACAGCTGTGGAGCCCTGATGTTCAGACAGTGATCTCTGATTGTGCCTCCAAAATCAGGAGGCTCCTCGTCCCTGTCTCCTCCTCCACTGGTTCTATTCTGCATTTCTGTCCGTATCTTTACCTCCAGAATGTTGTTATTCTACTGTGCAAGTTTAGGACCTGTATAGGATATAAACATTAGTATAATTAGTAGTTTCAAGTTGATATAAATTAGGCAAGACTGCTAGTGCTAGGAACTTCACATGAAACGCTAGTCGTAGCTGTAAGACTCCAGTTCAAATATCAGCGGGTACATCATATAACATAATTACTGTATTATAGATTTACTTATGCAAGGAATATCTTTCAGGAGACTGAGACGCAGCAGTTCTTTTGCAACACGATGTTGATCAACATTAATGCCTAGAGGTTACCTAGACGTGGTCAACACCAGAGGCTGACTAGCGTCGTCTAGACACTAGTGACCGCCCTGGCTCAGCTCCACACATATTTTAACTTGTAATTCTTAATGTCTTTGAATTATTTTTTAATTAAGATATGTTAGAGTATTAATATTGCTGACACAGGTGGCCTTTCCTACACCACCCGTCAACTCTTACCTGTCAACTCGCGCCCGGTAACTCCCAACAGGCAACCCTCACCTGTCAACTCACTCAACACCTCACCCGTCACTCGTCATAATTCACCACCATCACTACCATCACCACCGGCATCGCCACCACAACCGCCACAGTCACCACCAGCACCACCACCTCCATCACCACCACCACCCCGTCACAAGCACCACTGCCGTCACCACCATCGCCACCACCACCACGACAGTCATCACCACAGGGGAACCACCGCCACAGGGGAACCTCCATCACAGGGGAACCACCACCACAGGGGAACCTCCACCACAGGGGAACCTCCACCACAGGGGAACCACCACCACAGGGGAACCACCACCACAGGGGAACCACCACCACAGGGGAACCACCACCACAGGGGAACCTCCACCACAGGGGAACCACCACCACAGGGGAACCTCCACCACAGGGGAACCTCAACCACAGGGGAACCACCACCACAGGGGAACCACCACCACAGGGGAACCACCACCACAGGGGAACCTCCACCACAGGGGAACCACCACCACAGGGGAACCACCACCACAGGGGAACCTCCACCACAGGGGAACCTCCACCACAGGGGAACCACCACCACAGGGGAACCTCCACCACAGGGGAACCACCACCACAGGGGAACCACCACCACAGGGGAACCTCCACCACAGGGGAACCTCCACCACAGGGGAACCACCACCACAGGGGAACCACCACCACAGGGGAACCTCCACCACAGGGGAACCTCCACCACAGGGGAACCACCACCACAGGGGAACCTCCACCACAGGGGAACCACCACCACAGGGGAACCTCCACCACAGGGGAACCTCCACCACAGGGGAACCACCACCACAGGGGAACCACCACCACAGGGGAACCTCCACCACAGGGGAACCTCCACCACTGGGGAACCACCACCACCACAGGGGAACCACCACCACAGGGGAACCACCACCACAGGGGAACCACCACCACCACAGGGGAACCACCACCACAGGGGAACCACCACCACAGGGGAACCACCACCACAGGGGAACCACCACCACAGGGGAACCTCCACCACAGGGGAACCACCACCACAGGGGAACCACCACCACCACAGGGGAACCACCACCACAGGGGAACCACCACCACCACAGGGGAACCACCACCACAGGGGAACCACCACCACAGGGGAACCACCACCACCACAGGGGAACCACCACCACAGGGGAACCACCACCACAGGGGAACCACCACCACCACAGGGGAACCACCACCACCACAGGGGAACCACCACCACAGGGGAACCACCACCACCACAGGGGAACCACCACCACAGGGGAACCACCACCACAGGGGAACCACCACCACCACAGGGGAACCACCACCACAGGGGAACCACCACCACAGGGGAACCACCACCACCACAGGGGAACCACCACCACAGGGGAACCACCACCAAAAATCGACATACTTGGCTGAGTTTCAAGCGACAATATTAATGACCCCGACGTCACAGAGTCGGTATTTGGCTAAAATCTCCTTTACTCATTTTGTGGCGAGTCGATGCTCCGTCTCCTGGTCCCTCCATGCTCCTTGACTGTCTCCTGGTCCCTCCATGCTCCTTGACTGTCTCCTGGTCCCTCCATGCTCCTTGACTGTCTCCTGGTCCCTCCATGCTCCTTGACTGTCTCCTGGTCCCTCCATGCTCCTTGACTGTCTCCTGACTTTCCTGGCATAACCTGAGAATGGGTCTGAGTGGTCGGCAGCCTGGACGAGCATAACCTGAAGATGGGTTGCTTATCGTTCGGCCGTAATTCGGTTGGGGGTTAGATAGTGTAGTGGTGAGCGGGAGCCACTCGCCAGCCTTACTTAAGTCCAGATAAACCACGTCGTAATCTCTTATATTTTTAAAGGTTTCAAGAACTGCAGAGAAAATGGTCGGGATATTTTCCAGTCAGGAATGCTCTCTTCTGAAGGCAAAGTGGACTCAAATCTCATCTAGTGTTGTCGACTCCAACATTTGACCTTCTACTGACGGCGGTATGACATGATGGCGGTATGACATGACAGATAAAAGACACGACGGCGAGTTATGACATGAATATATGAGACTATTCCCCACCAGTTTTCTAAATAAGTGAGTAATTATCCAAACAAAGTACTAAGGCTAAACCAATTTGGCTTATATAGGCATTACACGGCGTATCTTCCCGAACGGTATATTATAACCATTTAAATAAGCTCAGGATTGACTTAGGTTCCTCACATTATTCATGAACTCATAAATGTTATTCACCAAGGACCCATCTAAGTCGTCACCATCCTTGTTGTTAGTGAGCGAATTTTTACACATTTTCTTCCCCTTTTCTATAAGGGAATAAGATATGTATATACCGTTGCAACTAATTTGCTGGCCATTACCTGTGAGCTGTTGTTCTTAAGTGGTCCTGTAACTTGACTGTTAAAATCAATTTAACATTTCTCACTGAATAATGGGGACACAATCAGAGAGCTGTCATCAGGTTGCAACTAATTTGCTGGCCATTACCTGTGAGCTGTTGTTCTTAAGTGGTCCTGTAACTTGACTGTTAAAATCAATTTAACATTTCTCACTGAATAATGGGGACACAATAAGAGAGCTGTCATCAGCTCCTTATTATTTGTAGTCTTGAAACTCTGTTGCAGGAGTTAAGCTCTTGTTGAGACGGTCGTTGTGGGAAAGTTTATAGAAATATGTGAAAGTAAAAGAACCTAATACAACCCTATGTTTAATATTAGCATATATGATCTAGTTAACTTTATTACACAAAACTTGTATTATTAACAACACATATAACTACAATATGAAATGTTTACTATGAAAAAAGCTTATGTCATATTGTATGGCTACAAGGGTTTACTGAAGCATCTGAGTCAAACTGTATGTACAGCTATGTACTATGTATGACAAGAACATTACCCATTTCCCCTTCTTCCAATGATAAAATATAAGGAAATTTTATAGTTGTGACTTTCTAAACAAAAAAATGCCTTAAACGTAGTATTAGAGATTAGGTTAGAATTGGTGGGTTGGTTAGGTTGGTTTAGGCAGAGTTCACAGTACGGGCTGGGCGTGAATGAAGCACATCTCGGTGCCAGCTTCCAACGCCAGCCGAACACCAGTCCAGTCTCAGTCACATCACTACACCAGTCTCCGTGGTGTAGTGGTAAGACACTCGCCTGGCGTTCCGCGAGCGCTTTGTCATGGGTTCGTATCCTGGCCGGGGAGGATTTACTGGGCGCAAATCCTTAACTGTAGTCTCTGTTTAACTCAACAGTAAAATGTGTACTTGGTTGTAACAACGATTCTTCGCGGCGGGGATCGTATTCCAGGGACCTGCCTGAAACGCTACGCGTACTAGTGGCTGTACAAGAATGTAACAACTCTTGTATATATCTAAAAAAAAAGGTACAAATATGACTAAGGAATGATATTGTGCATTTAAAGATAAACCAGACCAGGAGGATAGAGAGCCACCCTCGCAGGTATGGTAGCTTCCTCCCTACCGTGAAGTCCATTGGACTTCACGGTAGGGAGCCCCAGACCATTGGTCTGCGGCTCCCTACCATTGGTCTTGGGCCCCAAGAGTGACGCCAGACGGCCAGCTGAGCAGGCACCTCGGTGCAGAGGACCCGTGTGCAGAGCCACTCTTCAGCTTACTGCAAGTGTGCAACATTCTTCGAGGACAATCCCAGCCTTCAAGGTCTGGTATCGTTGAGGCGACGAGTGCAGTGAAGTGTTGCATGCAAGAGCATCCCTGACATTGATCACCCCAGAGTAAGACAATGACGCAGATTGCAGGCACTGTGATGCCTGCTGCACCTGTGAGCAGTGAAAAGCTATGATTTGTTTCTCCAATGACATTAGACGTTTTGAATTGGATATTGCAGTAGCCCAGGTGAGCAGAGACAGTTCCAGTGGTTTATTAGTGGTAGTCTTCAGGGAGGAGCCACTGGTAATATTAGTGGTAGTCCTCTGGGAGGAGCCACTGGTAATATTAGTGGTAGTCCTCTGGGAGGAGCCGCTGGTAATATTAGTGGTAGTCCTCTGGGAGGAGCCGCTGGTAATATTAGTGGTAGTCCTCTGGGAGGAGCCACTGGTAATATTAGTGGTAGTCCTCTGGGAGGAGCCACTGGTAATATTAGTGGTAGTTCTCTGGGAGGAGCCACTGGTAATATTAGTGGTAGTTCTCTGGGAGGAGCCACTGGTAATATTAGTGGTAGTTCTCTGGGAGGAGCCACTGGTATCCAGGTGCAGGCGTGTAGTGTAGTCTCAGGGTGTGAGAGCCACTCACCATTACAACAGCGAGGACCCGGGGCTCTCGTGAAGATGCTCACCTGCCGTCACCGGGCAGGCAGTGACGAGTGCGCCAAGCTCGGCCGGCAGTGATCGCCAGCACCAGTAAGTGCAGCGGTGACAGACACCTCCATCAAGCATCGGGCGACGAGTGGTACGTGGTACGTCTTTCCTGATACCTGGTACGTCTTTCCTGCCCCCCTCCACGACGCACCCGTCCCCCGTCACCACGCACCACAGCAAGTAGGGACAGTCACCTCTAAGGACATGTGTAGCGACACTCGTCGGTCCACTCCGCGTGAAGAAGCAGTATTCAAAGGAACACGATAGAGATTTGTGCATATTTAACTGTGTCCTTTGACATAGAGGATCATTTTTGTCTATGATTATTGGTGCATCATTTCCCAGACGACTAGCAAGGGCCAGCGATATTTATATCGATTTATATAGTTTGTGATTTTTAAGCATTTACCAAATGATGTGAGCCGCATTAATTTTGATCTAGAGTTTTTGTTCGTTCATTTCTTTTGTGACACTTTATTTATTAATTATATATTAAATCACACTTCAAATGATGAGTTATAAGTAGTTACTTGACACCGTTGGGTCATTCCTAAAGGAGGAGCAGGACTTGTGTACAACCCTGCGTATTCATGAGACAACGGAGGAGGTCCTGGAGTTGTGTGTGACAGTTCCGGATATAAGGCCGATTGTCCAGAACATCTGTGAGGTCCTGCAGGGCCACTTTCAGCATGGTGCCATGGTCATGGTGCCTGAGTATGCCTTTAAGAAGCATGGGCGGTATCCTAGCCTCTCATATTTATGCGTGAGTGGTTGCACTCAGCGCGACACGGGTGTGTGCAGTGTACGGTGAGGACTCATAGGTGTGTCTGTGAGCTCATCTGCCCTCAATGAAGAGTTGTAGGCGGCCTGCTGAGGAAGATGACGCCCTGTGAAGGCGAGATGCCGGCTCAGTGTGAAACAGGTGGTTGATGAGATCAGTCAGATGAGCTTCTCACTCTATCTCACCTCCCCTGGTGATGCTGGGGGGGGGGCACCTCCCCGGGTGATGCTGGGGGACTCCTCCCCTGGTGATGTTGGGGGGGGGCACCTCCCCTGGTGATGCTGGGGGACTCCTCCCCTGGTGATGCTGGGGGGGACACCTCCCCTGGTGATGCTGGGGGGGACACCTCCCCTGGTGAAGCTGGGGGGACATCTCCCCTGGTGATGCTGGGGGGGGGACACCTCCCCTGGTGATGCTCCAACGCCCCACCCCCTACCCCCCAACAACCACCACATAACTACTGTACCACTGGGTCAAGAGGGGCACCCAGGTGAAAGGATATACCTGCCAAATCGTTTCTGTCGTACCCGGGAATTGAACCTTTGGTTGGGAGCCAGTGGGCCAGCGTGCCGCCGTGTTGTGTGGGTGCTGGGAACACTGCCAGCCACCAAACTACCTCAACATTCACTTTTCAATTCACTTTCGTGATTTTGTTTCGGGAGTATAAGTAACGCTCTGATGTTTACCTTTTTATTTATACAGTGTTGATTGTGGTATGAAGTGTCTGAGTGTGTAGTTTGAAGTGCCTGAGTGTGTGTAGTTTGGAGTGCCTGAGTGTGTAGTTTGGAGTGCCTGAGTGTGTAGTTTGAATTGCCTGAGTGTGTAGTTTGGAGTGCCTGAGTGTGTAGTTTGGAGTGCCTGAATACGTAGTTTGGAGTGTGTATAGTTTAGAGTGCCCGAGAATTTATCTTAACTTACAAAGCATCACCTCTCCATAAGGGTGTCTCCCTCAGAAACACTGTATGCACACTTTAACACCTGATAACTCATTTGATGTTTCGTGCTTTTCAGATTGAATTTTCAGCAAGAAAATGTAAGATCACACAACCGTGATCTTACAAGATCCCGGTAGCAAGAATCATGATGTAAGATTGCACTACCATCTTGATTTAAGTTCACCCTACCATCGTATTGTAAGATCACACTACCACCGTGTTGTAAGATCACCCTACCACCGTGTTGTAAGATCACACTACCACCGTGTTGTAAGATCACACTACCACCGTGTTGTAAGATCACCCTACCACCATGTTGTAAGATCACCCTACCACCATGTTGTAAGATCACCCTACCACCATGTTGTAAGATCACCCTACCACCATGTTGTAAGATCACCCTACCACCATGTTGTAAGATCACCCTACCACCATGTTGTAAGATCACACTACCACCGTGTTGTAAGATCACCCTACCACCGTGTTGTAAGATCACCCTACCACCATGTTGTAAGATCACACTACCACCGTGTTGTAAGATCACCCTACCACCGTGTTGTAAGATCACCCTACCACCATGTTGTAAGATCACACTACTACCATGTTGTAAGATCACCCTACCACCGTGCTGTAAGATCACCCTACCACCGTATTGTAAGATCACCCTACCACCGTGATGTAAGATCACACTACCACCATGTTGTAAGATCACACTACCACCATGTTGTAAGATCACACTACCACCATGTTGTAAGATCACCCTACCACCGTGTTGTAAGATCACCCTACCACCGTGCTGTAAGATCACCCTACCACCGTGATGTAAGATCACACTACCACCATGTTGTAAGATCACCCTACCACCGTGATGTAAGATCACCCTACCATCGTGATGTAAGATCACCCTACCACCGTAATGTAAGATCACCCTACCATGCTAAGAGCTTGCCACACAGGCGGACTGGATGAAGGGGTTTCGTAGCCACACCCTCCTCCTAATTCACCTCACACACCTCTACACAGGTTTTTGTGAAGACACTTATAAAACGATAAAGTCTATAAACCGTGTAAAGTGTATAATAAAGTGTGTATAATTTTTGTACTTGCAAAACTTGTACTTGTCACTGAACTGAGAGGAGCCATTGAACACCAAATGCTCTCAAAATACCAAACGAAATATTCGTTAATTTTTTAGACTCCTCCGCTCAGCGTTACCAGCAGCGTCCGTTACCAGGACGGGTAGCTGTTTGAGGCGTTACCAAAACAAACAAACAATGCCTATATATTCCATTACATTTTGAAAATTAAATGTAATTTAATAAACATTGGTTTTATAATTATTCAAGAGTGTGTGTATATACATTTTTTGGGGGACTGATTTATAGAATTTCAAGGATTTTTTTTTTAATTTAAATGCGATATGTGTCGTGTTGATCCCAGGTAAGTAGCATAGCTCAGAGGTGTGTAGTGTAGCTGCCAGGTGTGTAGTGTAGCTGCCAGGTGTGTAGTGTAGCTGCCAGGTGTGTAGTGTAGCTGCCAGGTGTGTAGTGTAGCTGCCAGGTGTGTAGTGTAGCTGCCAGGTGTGTAGTGTAGTTCCCAGGTGTGTAGTGTAGCTGCCAGGTGTGTAGTGTAGCTGCCAGGTGTGTAGTGTAGCTGCCAGGTGTGTAGTGTAGCTGCCAGGTGTGTAGTGTAGCTGCCAGGTGTGTACTGTAGTTGCCAGGTGTGTAGTGTAGCTGCCAGGTGTGTAGTGTAGCTGCCAGGTGTGTAGTGTAGTTCCCAGGTGTGTAGTGTAGCTACCAGGTGTGTAGTGTAGCTGCCTGGTGTGTAGCATAGCTGCCAGGTGTGTAGCCTAGCTGCCAGGTGTGTAATGTAGCTGCCTGGTGTGTAGTGCATCACCCAGGTGTGTAGTGTATCACCCAGGTGTGTAGTGTATCACCCAGGTGTGTAGTGTATCACCCAGGTGTGTAGTGTATCACCCAGGTGTGTAGTGTATCACCCAGGTGTGTAGTGTATCACCCAGGTGTGTAGTGTAGCACCCAGGTGTGTAGTGTATCACCCAGGTGTGTAGTGTAGCTGCCAGGTGTGTAGTGTATCACCCAGGTGTGTAGTGTAGCTCACTGGTGTGTAGTGTAGCACCCAGGTGTGTAGTGCATCACCCAGGTGTGTAGTGTAGTTCCCATGTGTGTAGTGTAGCTGACAGGTGTGTAGTGTAGCTCACAGGTGTGTAGTGTAGCTGCTAGGTATGTAGTGTAGTTCCCAGGTGTGTAGTGGAGCTTACAGGTGTGTAGTGTATCACCCAGGTGTGTAGTGTATCACTCAGGTGTGTAGTGTATCACTCAGGTGTGTAGTGTATCACTCAGGTGTGTAGTGTATCACTCAGGTGTGTAGTGTATCACCCAGGTGTGTAGTGTAGCACCCAGGTGTGTAGTGTATCACTCAGGTGTGTAGTGTAGCACCCAGGTGTGTAGTGTAGCACCCAGGTGTGTAGTGTAGCACCCAGGTGTGTAGTGTAGCACCCAGGTGTGTAATGTAGCACCCAGGTGTGTAGTGTAGCACCCAGGTGTGTACTGTAGCATCCAGGTGTGTACTGTAGCACCCAGGTGTGTACTGTAGCACCCAGGTGTGTAGTGTAGCACCCAGGTGTGTAGTGTAGCATCCAGGTGTGTAGTGTAGCACCCAGGTGTGTAGTGTAGCACCCAGGTGTGTAGTGTAGCACCCAGGTGTGTAATGTAGCACCCAGGTGTGTAGTGTAGCACCCAGGTGTGTAATGTAGCACCCAGGTGTGTAGTGTAGCACCCAGGTGTGTACTGTAGCATCCAGGTGTGTACTGTAGCACCCAGGTGTGTAATGTAGCACCCAGGTGTGTAGTGTAGCACCCAGGTGTGTAGTGTAGCACCCAGGTGTGTAGTGTAGCATCCAGGTGTGTAGTGTAGCACCCAGGTGTGTAGTGTAGCACCCAGGTGTGTAGTGTAGCCCCCAGATGTGTAGTGTAGCATCCAGGTGTGTAGTTCAGTCCCAAGAGAGCAGTGTAGCGCCAAATGTAGTATAACTCACATGTTACGCTACACACCTTAGGGCTTACAGGTGTGTAATGCATCTCGCAGGTGTGTGTGCGACGAGCGCATCTGGCAGGTGTGTGCGACGAGTGTAATAAGACACCGCACAATCCTCGCAGCATCACAACACATTAATGAGTTGATCTCGTGGGATGCTGAGCCAACCAGCCGGGCGGCCGGAGATGGACCATCCGGCACGGCAGGTGGCGTCGGAGGCCAGCTGGTGGGCGCGAGGCCCAGCTGGTGCCGGTGGGAGTGCCAAGGGGGGCACATGTGGAGTAACAACTTACCAAATGTCATCATAAAGTCTCCATACGGACTGTCTGGAGGAGTAGCCATGGCGGTGGTGGTGGTGGTGGAGTGGTGGTGGTGGTTGGTGGAGCTGGCGGAGGCTGGAGAGGGAGGTGTAGAGGCGCCCCGGTGCTGGAGTGGGTGTAGAGGGGAAAGGGAGAGGAGAGAGAGGAGAGATTGAGCACTAATGGTTGGGAGACATCCGGGAGGGAGGGGGGGTGTGAGAGCGAGCGCGGCACACACACACACACTGCACACGCCTGCCTGCAGCACACTGCCCGCCCCGCGCCGCCTCTCTCCCTCCCTCTCTCACTCTCTCTCTCTCACCTCTCACCCGCGTCTCCTCCACCACCTCCTCCTCCTCCTCCAACACGCGCCTCCACCACATTATCCCAACTACAAGGCGGCACTCACAGTGGGTACGGTGAGTGCCAGTGCCACTACCAGCCTAGAATCCGTGAGTACCGTCTCCGGGCAGTACCTGTACCTCGCTATGGTACTACCAGCACCCTGGTGGTCCTGCTCCCACTCTCCCAGGATTTTTTTTCATGAACTTAGATGATAAGAGGTCTGGAGGTGGAGAGCTGAAGGCGGAGGCCCAAAGGAGGAGAGCTGAAGGTGGAGGCCTGGCGGTGAAGGCCTGGAGATGGAGGCCTGGAGGTGCAGGCCTGGAGGAGGAGCCTTGGAGGTGGAGACCGAGAGATGGAGGGCTGGTATCGCAGCCCTGGAGGTGCAGGCCTGGAAGTTGAGGCCTGGAGGTGAACGCCTGGAGGTGGAGGGTTGGATGCCACTGTAAGAACACAACGTATAAACCTGCTGACTGATGGCCCGTCACCTGCCCTGAAGATTATGTAATTATCGCGCTCCACTTCGTAGCTTCCTGGAAGGCCGCCACCGGAAACCACTGCCGCTGCTCTCTCACGAGTTGCAGCGTGCGTAACTGTTCTCGCTTCTGGGGCATGTTGCAAGGCATAGTTGATGCCCATTATGAGGGAAACATTGTTTGCAAGTCACTTAAAAGTGTGTAGCTTTTGTTAGGTTCCAATTAACTCGGCCATTCTAATTTTAGTCTTAGAGGCTCTAGTTTTAACTGGATTCACTATGAGAAACGTGTTCTGTTCGTGAATATTAAAATAATTAATCCCTAAATTGCCTGACATTTAGTAATCACCTCACAATCCCTCGAATAAAATTAACTGCCTAAGTAATTACTGTGATCCACGACATAGTGCAACAAAGGACTACTATTTAACATTTTAAATTTATTCACTTGCTTACATTAAGTACTTTCAGTTGGAAACTTTATTTTCCACCAGGTCTACTTTTTATCTTTTATTTAAAAGGACAAAGTATTAAAAAAGTAAAATAAACCAAAACCTGGCTGATACCACACACAATACCCAGAACCTGGGACGATGAACATACACAATTAAACAGTATTCCACAAGTATGATATTTATGAAACAATATTTCACAAGTAATAATGCACTCAACACAATAATATAACACAAACTGTAAACAAGACACAATGAGTGCAGAACTGTCCACACACGTACAGTCCCCCAGGTACACAACCACAAACCATAAAGGTAATATTACAATACAACAACATTATTGTAACAAGTGGCCGCATACAGGACAGGTGCACACAGCCGGTGGTGGTGCCACACACAACACACACTAAGGTACTAAGGAGACATCCATACACAAGACCTCAAAATTAATAAAATCTCTCAAGCTATCGGATGTACCCAATCGTACATACAGACACACGTACTGTATGTACGAGACTCATACTGTATGTACATACAAAGACTCATACAACACTCGTACAAACATGTTGTTTAATATATTTATTATTTACATATTACACAGTAAGTGCATGATAAAAATGAACCCACGTTCCAGCAGGTAGTACACTCTGACATAACACTTCGAACACCGAGAAAACAGATAAACACAAGTGAATATACAGCATAATCTGCCCGCCGCCGGGAACATGGTCGCCAAAGCACACATAAACCAGGATATTTCACATATACATTGTTTACCTGTAAACAACCAGTACCCGGGGGAAAAAACGGGGAACACAACATTGGAAAAAAATTATTGAAAGGAAACCATCAAACAAACCAGAAACAGAACCATACACATCCGTATGTTTCCCAGTCACATTACCACTCTACACGGAAATACAGTTAGAAACACATTAAACAAAATAGCATTACGAATGGAAATTCCCACAAAAGCAGTCATGTTTAGTGCTGTCTCTGCCGACAAAAATACACAATAGTTAAGAACTCATTCATCCATATACAATCATTACAACACTGACAAAAAAAAACAGTGGAAACCAGTCTATAAACCCAACGAAGCGAAAAGCAAACCTACAGGCAGAATTCTCATGCAACAAAATATAGAAACAACCAACCTACACAATACACTCAAAACAATGGAAAATTACCGCCCCACCAGGAAGCAATAAATGAAGTATATAGCTAATCCGCAGAACAAAAAAAAATAATATGCGTTATCCCCAATTCACATAATTGTTAGTAAAACGATCCATAAAGCCCTCCCCAAGCAGCCAACGTAACCCCCAAATTGAGTAACTTAACCGACCCTCCAAAATTCCCAGCATTCTATCCACAGTATACCCCCCCCCCCCTTTCGCCTCCCATCTCCCCACACAAAAAAGACAGAATTACAAAACTTCCTACAAGGAGTCTGAAAATCAAACATCAATAAACGTAAAGAATCAATACAAAACGCCGACCTGCAGAAACGCACAATGGTGCGTGTCAACCAATCCACCTACCTCGCCCCAACTGTGCACAAATAAAGCACATGAAATGCAGTCTCCACCCACCACAAAGGTCACACTTGTCAGTATCCTTAATCCCCAATATCAGGAGCCGCTCGTTAGTCAGCAACGTCTCCTGTAATTACCTGTACAGGAATTTTCGCTGCAATAGAGCTAGAAACTGCAAACGGATCCTTCGCCACACCTCCATCCCATCAAAATTTGGGAAAGCTCTCTCCACTTTAGGGGCGACGAAAGGAAGCAACTCTTCATTCACCTTCCTAAATGGAAAAAACAAAAACCGCTCCACGCGACAAAGCCTCTGAAGGACGTCAATAATACAAGTATAAAATGGCAGCGATAGAAAGGCAATCTCCCTACACAAACGCAACCTCAACAAGGAACTAACAGGCATCGTACAATGATATAAACCCAATGAGAAAACAGCATCTCCCTCCAAGAGCCCCCATCCGAAACGTGACAAAAAATATCGTCAAAGCCTCATTTTAAACATCAAACAAACCAATCCCACCCCGCGATTTTGGCAGTGTAGACCTACGTATTGGGTCATACCTCCCACACCACAGGTAACGAAAGAGCTCCTTATTTACTTCCTACGCAAACTTCCGGTTCAACGGAAAGGAATGCACAACATACCAAACCTTGGAAAAAATCTTAGTTAAGAATCAGCCCCCTCTGAAACAGAGACAACCTCCTCCCAGACAAACCCGAAATTAACGACAATACCCCACAAGAGACGTCTTCCCAGTTCTCCCACAAAGATAATGCATTCGACTGACACCACCTATGTCAAGACTCTTAATCGAAGCCACAACCTGAAACCAGGACCCACTCCCTCCCCCCCCCCCAAAGAAGGCTTAGAACACCAGGCACAAAGCCCCATCATACCAGATTTCTCCTGATTAATCACCGCCCCCGTCGCCCGATAAAATCGAGCCAGTACATCCTGTACCACCAGCACCAACGCCTCCGTGGAGACAAACACCAATGTGTCATTTGCATACCCCATATCAGAGACCAGCAAGACTTTCGGGAAAAGCGGCGGCACAAAAGAATGAATAGAACGGATTGCCAAATACAGAGATTCCCGAAACATAACAAACAGGACCAAAGAAAGGGGGCATCCCTGACGGACCAACCTCCCAACTGCAAAAGGTGCACTCAACATCCCATTAATACAGACACTACTCTGTCAACCTCTATACAGCATTCTAACCCAAGAGACAAACTTCAAACTTTGGCACCATCCTAACCTCTCCATCACCTGAAACACAAAACCCATATCCAACCAATCAAAACCTTAAAACCAATCTAAATTGATCATAGCCGACGGAACAACATTGTCTGAAAGAGAGTAAATCACATCCCGTAACAAATTATTGAGTGAACAATTGACCTACCTGGAACACCACAAAACTGCACAGGTGAAATACACTATCCCAAAACCAACTGAAGCCTATATGGCAACAACTTGGAAAGAATCTTATAGTCCTGGTTCAGGAGAGACAATGGTCTCCAATTCAATAGCAGTTGCACATCCCCCGATTTCGGAAGGAGTCGGATAATGCCAAAAGACTGCAACTCACTAAGTACACAATGCCGCAGACTATAATGTCTCCGTGGTGTAGTGGTAAGAAACTCGCCTGGCGTTCCGCGAGCGCTTTGTCATGGGTTCGTATCCTGGCCGGGGAGGATTTACTGGGCGCAAATCCTTAACTGTAGCCTCTGTTTAACTCAACAGTAAAATGGGTACTTGGTTGTAAAAACGATTCTTTGTGGCGGAGATCGTATTCCAGGGACCTGCCCGAAACGCTATGCGTACTAATGGCTGTACAAGAATGTAACAACTCTTGTATATATCTAAAAAAAAAAAAGAAATATAACGCAGCACCTCCGAGAAGTCCGATCTAATCACCCTCAATAAGCAAATATAAAATTCTGCTGGCAACCCATCAGACCCGGGAGCCTTCCCAGATGGTAAACTCCGAACAGTCTCCCAAATCTTCTGATCTGAAAATTCACACAGTAAAAGGCACATTGTCCTCATCAGACAAAACATTTTGGTAAAAGTGAAGAAAATAATGACCATAAACCGAGATGCACTCCACCTTCAGATACAAACCCTCTAACTCATCCCGAACATAACACACCAACCTATCCGTACTGGTGAGGACCGTACCATCCACTCTATGAATACTGGTCATCTTGGTAGAGCACTGAGCAGACTTTACTTTACCTAATAAGTGCGCAAATGCTCTCTCACCATATAAACAAACAGTCGTCATTAGACGGACATGATACAATGAGCCACCTCCTTCCATAACCCATTTATCTGCCTCTTCAATAATATTACCTCATCAAATCTATCCAGCCCGCGGTCCAAGAGCTCATAAAGCTGATGCAAGCGAGCTTGCAACAAGTTCAAAAGACCATAATGTCTTTTGAACTATGGTCAAAAGACCATAATGCGAACAAATAACCTCATTTGCACTCCACTTTACATCAGTCCCACCAATCCAGCAGACCCAAAAAGTCTGCATTCCATTTCACCAGGTCCTCCCACAAAACACCAAAGTCCTCTAAAACAAACGGACACCGAAGCAAACTACAATTAAGCTTCCACCACCCCCTCCCCACTCTCATGTGATCATTAACAATTACACCCACCACCACCATATTATGATCCGAAAAACTAACAGAAACTGTGGCCCACGAGCGGACCTGACTAAACGACTTGTGCAAATACACTCTATCGATGTGGGAACCATAAATCCAACTGAGAAAAGTATAGGCTGGAACGCTACCTGCAATGAAACTCGCATCACGGAAATATACATTCTACAGCGTCCTAACTAAGGAAGGAAAGAAAGACGCGTATGAACGGTTGCTACAGTCTCTCACTGACGTAACACAATTAAAGTCACCCCCAAAAATCATTCTCAGCAAAAAATATGGAAGACCATCCAAGAACAACAACATTTTCTCAAGCTGCCGATGCGTCCCTGAGGGAGCATAAACATTTAGCAAGGGAAAACACACAACCCATATACAATACACATGTGCCAAAATTACATTACCACAGTCATCCATTTCCGAACTTACCAATACCACATTCGCCCTCTTCGCCAACAAAATCATCGTGCCAACTTTAATATAACACTGGAGGGTTCAGTAACACCTCAAAACAGTTCAATAATACTTCCAGACGGCCCACACACCTAACATTATGTTCCTGAATAAAAAAACATCCAATTTTTGAAAGCAGGCCACCGACAGAAGCTGACGCTGCTTCAGACTGCAATTCAAACCACTGACGTTCAATGTCACGCAATTCAGCCACACAACCATTGAGAAAAGAAAAATGATAAAGTACCACACTCACACAATACTACCACTGCACACCGGGAAAGCATCGAACCCGAAAAAAGACTCCACGACTCCAACCCCTGCAACTTCCGGGGAGGGAGCCACAGCGTCCTCTACCGACTTCTTATGTTCCCTCTCCACAACACTCCACCAAGCCTCATCTAACGTATTACCAGCTGGCGTACCACTGTCACGAGGTACAGGGACACCAGACACCATCATCTGTCACAGGCACTATCCCGCCATCAGACTGATCATCCGCAGCTAATGGAACCAATGTTTCACATTGCACATCGAGGGCAGATCGTCTTCCATCCTCCGCCGTAAATCTAGGGGTGTGCTCAAGAGAACCACCTAATTTCCGACGCTTCAGGCTAAGCGGCCCACCGCCAACAGTCATTATGCAAGCAGCCTCTCTGCACCCAGAACCACGACCAGGAGACGGTACATCCACTTTATGCACCTCCACCACCACCTCAACCGTTCGAGCAGCAGGACGAGCCTTGGAAACACTAGCACTCATCACCCGCTGCAGGTTTCCGTGCATTCCAATTGACTCAGCACTGGGACTCAAATCCGCCTAAGGTACGCCCACAACTGCATCCCCCACCCCACCAGTTACAGCAGCCACTGCACTGCAGCCCCCACCCTCTAATGGAGCCGTCTGGTACGGGCACGCACGTGTACGTAGGGGAAACGACACACTCACCAGAACGTCCAGTAGGCATCTCAGAAGTTCACATACCAACACCATTAGGAGTGACCAGTGAAAAAGCACTCGCAAATCACAGACCGATGTCTTTCACCACTGCAGCCTTTCGTTTTCCCCTTCGAGAGCACTACCCAGAGTTCGAAGATCCTCTTGCTCTCTCTCAAAATGAGGAATATTAGTTTCATTGAACACGTTCAGCCGGTCATACATACGAACGGTGCAGGCAGCAGCCGTATGTCCAACACGACCACACTTAAAACAGGTCCGAGTTTGCCCAGACTGAAATAGCCGACCGTAAAGTCAGTAATCGAAATAGAAGACAGCACATATTTCCGTGAAGCACCATCTTAGCCATCCTGAAGCCATTGGTGACCGCTTAACTTTATCCGCGTGTGTAGACACACGCCCGGCGAAGCTCACTCTCCCGTATCTGGCAAGTACCCGACAGAGAACATCCTGACATCTCGAAAGGCGCGTTGTTAATAGCCACGTATGTATAGCCACACTCAAATTCTGCAGTCAAAGAGTCTTGACCGTTGCTCAACCGCAAATCCCGGCCCTCATACTGATCGAGAAAACTCTGGAACAATCCACTTCAGGAGAACTTCACCACCACTCTGGCATCACAGACGACCTGAAGACCAACTATATCTTCCACTTACACCTTCATAACATCAAACAGTATTGCTGACTATGCTGAGATCCACACGACATGTAAAGGTCAACCCAGCCGACTCTTTCCTCCTCAACTGCTGCTCGTAAGTCCCCACACTGAGACTGAAAAGTCTCCCTGTCAGTGGCAAACTACCACCAGGCAGGGCAACCAGTAATCGTCCAGCGTAAACACCAGCCTGGAGCAGAGAGACCTCAGGAACGTCCGACTCGGCTGATGGTTGCCACCACACTCCTGCCAGGTCTACTGGTTGGGTCGTCCGTGCCTCCGTAGCCAGCAGACCTTAGGTCACATACTTTTTACATACCTCGACGAAATTTTACCGGATCACCTGCGATGACAGTTCTTCAGGGTGGGGTGGCGATTCTTCAGGTGATGAGAACTGAGGTGGCGATTCTTCAGATGGAGGGGGGGGGGGGGCTGGGGTGGCGATTCTTCAGGTGATGAGGGCTGAGGTGACGATTCTTCAGGCTTCAGGCTCAGGTGGGAACGCCGGTTCCGCCAAAAACGAGCCCCTCAATTAACAGCTTACACAGGACTTAATTATCACTATTCACAATCTTCTCTGATTACACCTCGTTTTGTGGAAATGAGGGAGAGGCGAGGCTTCATGCAAGAATCATTTATTATTTGTGTAAATTACCTATACAGACCGCAACAGGAGTCAATAATATACTCAATGAAAATGGTCCTTAAAGACTCCATTCCAAAAATAAGATGTCTGACTAGTGACCCAAGACAGCTGTTTGGTCATGTCCTCAACAGCCTTATTCTCAACTACTTGGATTGGATGGTACAGTAACGTCCATGTTTCCTGCGAGGTCGGCGTTCGATCTCCACTGGTCCAAGTGGTTGACATCGTTCCTTCTCTTCGTCCCCATATACCGGTTGGTCCTCATACCAATTACATATTCTACACAGTCATACTGCCTTATCGCGTTCTCTTTATAATTACCTTACCTTCAAGCCCTGCCTTTTGGACCTTATCTGGCGAGTCAGATGCTTTCTAAGCATTATCTGTGCCTCTACATCTTTCATCGATCATGGCGGTTTATAGTTTGCATTTATGCACGTACGTGTAGGAGGTTAGCAACGCTGCGAGGCAGCTCGTGGTCCAAGGTCAATATTATTACAGACAACCTCGTAAACTGTTTCATATATACAAGCAAGCTGCCGTGACTGAGGAGAGATGCACAGGTTTCGTAAATGGATGGTAAGGGTTTGATAAATCCCGATCTAGAGAACTGGTTATCGTACCCAGGAACACTAATTTGTTTTCCTTTTCCTGAGACTTTTCGACGCCAGTTAATCAATTCAGACTTGAGTCAGTCAGGCTGAAGTATTAATTATCTTCAGAAGCACCATC
This sequence comes from Procambarus clarkii, assembly GCF_040958095.1. Taxonomy (NCBI): domain Eukaryota; kingdom Metazoa; phylum Arthropoda; class Malacostraca; order Decapoda; family Cambaridae; genus Procambarus; species Procambarus clarkii. Next base: position 28,598,313 of record NC_091176.1, read on the forward strand.
AAAACTTCAATGATCTAATTATATATTATCAACTCGTCCCCCACCAGCCCTAAGCTTATCTAGAACTAAACCAAAGTTTAACCATCACTAAACCTAAGCTTAACCATCACTAAACCTAAGTAATCCACCAACCACTAAACCTAAGTAATCCACCAACCACTAAACCTAAATGTAATATTCTCCGTTGCCTCGATACAGCTGTAACCCAACAGGTTCTCGGAAGGAAAATCACTTAAGTCAAACTGTACGAGTCTAGACATCGAAGGAACTGACAATAAAGTCAATAGAGATACGTCCTGATGAAGGCGCTCTCCGGTCCGCCATTAAGGTGCTCTCTCTCTCTCTCTCTCTCTCTCTCTCTCTCTCTCTCACTCTCTCTCTCTCACTCTCTCTCTCTCTCTTTCTCTCTCTCTCTCTCTCCTACCTCTCAAGGCTCCTCGTGTTGCTGCAGAACTCTGTCGTCGCTGAGTTAACTCGCGTCTCTCTTCTCTCCTGGAGTCTCTTCTCATTTGATAGATATTAATAGATTTATCCAGCACGAGTACTGAAGTAGGGTAGGTAGGTTGTCTCTTGACCTATGTTGACTGATCCAGTGAACTGGTTAATTAGTGAACTGGTTAATCAGTGAGCTAGTTAACCAGAGAAGCTGCGTAACCATTGAGCTAGTCAACCAGTGAACTAGTCAACCAGTGAACTAGTCAACCAGTGAATTAGTCAACCAGTGAACTAGTCAACCAGTGAACTAGTCTACAAGTTAACCAGTGAAACAGTTATGCAGAAAACCAGTGAACTGTGAACCAATAAATTATTGAACCAGTGTAATAGTGAGCAAGTGAACAAACGAATTCATGAAGTAGTGAACCAGTGAGGCTGGCAGTACGCTGTTCGCAGGTTCGAGTCACCTAAGAGCTCCAGATGATTTTCTCAAGAGTAAATCTAGCCACAAAAATATCCAGTAGTCCCTGAGCTAATCACTCGCAGCAACAATAATCATTACATAAACAGGAGCACGAGGAGCGGGTGTGGCAACACTGTCCGTCGCCAGCTCCGTAAATCAGCCATTGAAACAGGACGCAATAAAAATATGGCTATTATACTGTCGCTTTTTTTATGGCCTCGAATAAACAACAGTTTTGCCTTCACTAATCCCTACACAATGGCTGGCTATTTTAGAATGAAAGAATGCCTTCCCGGCTGCATTGTGCGCCGATTATGCTTATATTTAACTGTTGCGGCTGTGGGATCTGATATTAGGGAGACGGGCTCTGGTATTGGATGCATATATTCAATGCTCTTATGCAGAGAGGAGAGAGAGAAAGAACAATTCTTGGAACATTACTCTATCAACAAATTACAGTATTGTTTTACCATCGTCGGCAACTAAGTGTTCGACTAAATGGTTAATGGAAATGTCTTTCTCCTGTTGATCTTCTGTTAAACCTCTCCACTAAATGTCATCAGTCATATGACTCCAAGCTTAGTTGTTGAACTAGATATTACAAATGTCTTTGATCGCGTATTGCACCTTGAACTACGAGCAAAGCTTCAAGCACTGGGTATCTGAGACTTCCTCTTGCAGCTAATATTGGACTACATTCAAGAACGGACCCTAAGCGTAGTCATCAGTGGAGCAAAACATGAAAGCCACTTAACTGGTGCCAGCGTACCACAAGGTAGTGTTCTTGCCCACATACTGTAGAATATCTACTTTAACCATCTATTACACCTCTTCCTTGAGTCTCACGCCTATATTGATGACTAATTTAACATGTAAATAAGAAATATTATTAACCATTTACTGTCACGAAGGTCAAACTTGCAGCAATACCTCCCTGAGGTAGACTAGGGAAGGTATTGCTATTGAAGGTAGACAACAACAGCTGAGACAACAAGGGAGGTGATGATAACACAGCATGATATGGTAACTAACACTAGTATACAAATGAGTGACAAAAGCCTAGAGTCCAGTGATAAAGTTGACATATTGGCAATGAAGTCTGACACTTCAGTGGTTATGAAAAGCCACGTGCTTAGCCTAGCAAACAAGGCAGTCAAGACACTTACACTAGTGTAGTGACTTGTGCCTTGCGCACTAAACATGCGCGAAGGACTAGTTTGCTCCCATTTGTTATCGAATTCTGGATAAGGTAGAGAGTCATATGCGAGAAGACTCACCTACCTTGAAGTTACCTTGAAGTACTTTCGGGGCTTAGCGTTCCCGCGGCCCGATCGTCGACCAGGCCTCCTCGTTGCTGAACTGGTCAACCAGGCTGTTGGACGCGGCTGCTCGGAGCCTGACGTATGAATCACAGCCTGGTTGATCTGGTATCCTTTGGAGATGCTTATCCAGTTCTCACTTGAACACTGTGAGGGGTCGGCCAGTTATGCCCCTTATGTGTAGTGAAAGCGTGTTGAACAGTCGCGGGCCTCTGATGTTGATAGAGTTCTCTCTCAGAATACCTTTTGCATTTATGCTTTTCAATGGGGGTATTCTGCACATCCTGCCATGCCTTCTGGTCTCATGTGATGTTATTTCTGTGTGCAGGTTTGGGACCAGCCCCTCTAATAATTTCCACGTATAAATTATTATGTATCTCTCCCGCCTGCGCTCAAGAGAATACAGATTTAGGCTCTTTAGTCGGTCCCAGTAGTTTAGATGTTTTACTGAGTGGATTCTAATAGTAACGTCTTGACACGTTCAGGTTGGACTAGTCACTGTAGCAGAGACCTCAACACAAAAGACATATTGGTGGACTTACTGTTATGTATAAGGCCAATATTTTCAAGATTTCCCAACTCACCCAACTTTGTGGACACCTAGAAGCTGGTAACCTAGGCGCCCAGCCATCAACAGCTTCATGCTGACCGTGTCATTCTCAAGAATAACATTCCGTCTGCGATCATTCTTCTTGTTCAGACTCGCATCTGGAACGCTTTCTTTCGACACGACTCTATGAACACCCCGGAACAGGGTTGGTTCCTGGTCTCACAGGATGAGTATGGGGTGCACAATAAACTAGCCGCCTCCGGCAGCAACAATCGAAAAATCCTGGTTCACCCCGTACCTTGCATGACTGTAAATTAAATAAAGGTTATGCCTAATGAAAAGCTAATAATAACCATATCTAGACTCAGAGCTTGAGATCGGCTGATGCAGGATATAACATTTCTCAGCCAACAGATTCATTATGAACTTTAACTCATTTCTAATAAATTTCTTCACCAGTTCCTCTACGCTAGCTCTTCTCCTCTCCTCGTACCTTACATATGCTATACACTCATACTAGCTTTATGCTTTCTCCTCATAATTTCCTTTCTCATGAATTCAAGTCAAGATTAAAAAAAGAGCGAGAGAAAGCGAGAGAGATAACAGGACAGAGACACAGAGCAAAAGAGACCAAAAAATGAGAAAGAAAGAGCGAGACAGAGAGGGAGAGCGAGAGAAAGGGAGAAGGGAGCAAGAGAGAGAGAGCAAGAGGGAGAGAGAGAGAGAGAGAGCAAGAGAGAGAGAGAGAGCAAGAGAGAGAGCAAGAGAGAGAGAGCAAGAGAGAGAGCAAAAGAGAGCAAAAGAGAGAGAGAGAGAGAGAGAGAGAGAGAGAGAGAGAGAGAGAGAGAGAGAGAGAGAGAGAGAGAGAGAGAGAGAGAGAGAGAGAGAGAGAGAGAGCAAGAGAGAGCAAGAGAGAGCAAGAGAGAGAGAGGGAGAGATAGATAGATAGAGAGAGAGAGAGAGAGAGAGAGAGAGAGAGAGAGAGAGAGAGAGAGAGAGAGAGAGAGAGAGAGAGAGAGAGAGAGAGAGAGAGAGAGAGAGAGAGAGAGAGAAGAGACCAGAGACAAAACAAGTAAAGCTAACCTAACCAAGCCGACCACAGCACAAAGAACAGCGTCGGCAAACAAGCAGACAGATGTGTTAACACATGTATAATCACTTGCTCCAGCTCATCTTATTCTTCCACAACAGGAAAAGTTCTGAAGTACCCGAGTCTAGTCCGCAGGAAGGACTATAGAGAGCATAGGGATCCCTGCGCTGGTCATCCTGTGAGAGGGCACAGGCGGCGCCCTCCTGAGAGAGGTTACAGGAGCCAGGCGCTGCCGCAGCAGCTACCAGGAGAGACTCGAGCAAAGGAAACGGTCCTCAAAATGGTATTGATCCAGGTCGGGACACCTTCGCTGAGGTCAGTAGGCTTGATGCGACGAGAGCTGCTTCTTGCGAGGTCGCCTCGATACAGACCAGGCACCAGCACTCGCAACTGCCCAGGCACAGCTTGTTAACTCACATACAATAACAAAGTTCACATTTTATATACATCATACTGAACAGACGGAAAATATGGGCGCGCGTTCATGTCGCTTCCAGCAAAAATGAGAAATTTTATGAGAAATAAACACATTAAGAACATGTTCTATATTTTAGCAACATAAGCTATGAGGACGAGAACGTGTTCTATATCTTAGCAACTTCAGCTAAGGAGACGAAAACCTGTTTTTCATCCTAGGAGCATAAAGCTCAAGTGGACAATGATGATCCACACCTTGAGACATTAATCTCGAGCTAAGCAACAGGAAGACCTTCCAAGGGGACAACACCAGCAGGGGGACCATCCAAGGAGACAACACCAGCAGGGGGACCTTCCAAGGAGACAACACCAGCAGGGAGACCTTCCAAGGAGACAACACCAGCAGGGAGACCATCCAAGGAGACAACACCAGCAGGGAGACCATCCAAGGAGACAACACCAGCAGGGAGACCTTCCAAGGAGACAACACCAGCAGGGAGACCTTCCAAGGAGACAACACCAGCAGGGAGACCATCCAAGGAGACAACACCAGCAGGGAGACCATCCAAGGAGACAACACCAGCAGGGAGACCATCCAAGGAGACAACACCAGCAGGGAGACCATCCAAGGAGACAACACCAGCAGGGAGACCATCCAAGGGGACAACACCAGCAGGGGGACCATCCAAGGAGACAACACCAGCAGGGAGACCTTCCAAGGAGACAACACCAGCAGGGAGACCATCCAAGGGGACAACACCAGCAGGGAGACCATCCAAGGAGACAACACCAGCAGGGAGACCTTCCAAGGAGACAACACCAGCAGGGAGACCTTCCAAGGAGACAACACCAGCAGGGAGACCATCCAAGGAGACAACACCAGCAGGGAGACCATCCAAGGAGACAACACCAGCAGGGAGACCTTCCAAGGGGACAACACCAGCAGGGAGACCTTCCAAGGAGACAACACCAGCAGGGAGACCATCCAAGGGGACAACACCAGCAGGGAGACCTTCCAAGGAGACAACACCAGCAGGGAGACCATCCAAGGGGACAACACCAGCAGGGAGACCTTCCAAGGAGACAACACCAGCAGGGAGACCTTCCAAGGGGACAACACCAGCAGGGAGACCATCCAAGGAGACAACACCAGCAGGGAGACCATCCAAGGGGACAACACCAGCAGGGAGACCTTCCAAGGAGACAACACCAGCGGGGAGACCTTCCAAGGGGACAACACCAGCAGGGAGACCATCCAAGGAGACAACACCAGCAGGGAGACCATCCAAGGGGACAACACCATCAGGGAGACCTTCCAAGGAGACAACACCAGCAGGGAGACCTTCCAAGGAGACAACACCAGCAGGGAGACCATCCAAGGGGACAACACCAGCAGGGAGACCATCCAAGGAGACAACACCAGCAGGGAGACCTTCCAAGGAGACAACACCAGCAGGGGGACCATCCAAGGGGACAACACCAGCAGGGAGACCATCCAAGGGGACAACACCAGCAGGAAGGGTTTACCTCATGACAAAACTTCCACAAAAACTGAATGAATTACCTCGTAAGAGTACAGTCTAATGGAAAATGGCAATCCCCTGAGTCTGGACGTGAGCTGGTATTAGTCCAGAGGATAGAAGAGGGAGGGACAAGTGAGGAGGAGAAGAAAATGGAGACAGGTGAGGAGATGAAGGAAAGGGAGAGGGCGGAGACGAAGGAAGGAGAAGGAAGTGGAGACGATGCAAACGCAGGAGGAGACCATGGAATAGGTCGACGTTTTGGTGAGAGGATGACAACGTTGGACGGCGAGGAAGTGACGATGGAGGAGGTGGACAAGGAAAAGTGTCTCCCTCCTCCTTGGTCCTCTGAAGAGTGTCCCCCAGTGAGTGCGAGGATGGGCACCCAAGATACGTCTTCAACACTTCCTCCATTCACACTTAATCTTACCAAGGTCAGTGTAAGTCCCATAGTTGACATCCACACAAACTTGCACACTGCTAAATTACTCTCGACCAGGTATCTAGCTGACCAAACCCAGCCCTCGACGACCTGTGAGCCGACCTTCAGGTCTCTCACTACTACCAGTTCCGTGACAGGACGCCTTCCTCCTGGATAAAAAACAACTATTTTTAAGGACCTTCAGGAAGCGGGGAGGAGGAGGAGGAAGAGGGGTGGATAGCAGACCTTAAGAAGGAAGGAATAGACGGGTTAGGAGAGTTTTTCTGTTTTTTTCACAAGTCATTCACGAGGACGACGGTGGGGGAGGGACAGAGACCTCCAGGAGGGAGGAAGATGAGGACGGAGGCTGGGGAAGGGGGGGAGGGGAGGACAGAGACCTCCCGGAGCCCGCTAAATACCCCTGCAGGCACCCCAGATCCTTGACAATCCTCCACTCTCACGATACTTAGGTGGTGAAGCCAGTTGGTAGGATGGATAGTGGGGGATCGGGTGGGGAGTGGTACAGTGTGGTGGGCGGGTGGTTGGAGAAGGGAATGGGGTTATTGGAGCGAAGATTGGATTTACGGATGGATAGATGAGTGATTAGGATATGGAAACGAAGCAGAAGGATGAGTTGAATTGTGGTTGGGGTTAACAACCGAACAATCCACTAGACTGTTAAGAATTATTGCTCTAATTACCCAAAACTACCACACAATAGTACCAGAACCCTGAAGCAATATTATTATCGGTCCACGATAATTATCGAACCATTAGCATTATTGGATCACAACGATTACTGGACAAAATCACATAAAACTTCTCTCATTTGAAGTCAATTAATTTATGTTTGTGACACAAAAAATTTCGACATAAAAAATAAAAAAAAGTTTACATTACAATAGAAGCCTCGTGTTGCTCACCAAAGACTTGTGTTGCGCTCTAAGGCCAGGTTGGGTCCGGTTATGTTAAGGTCCTTCACCAATGGAAACCAGTTTTCATTTTATCTATTTTCAAGGTAATAAGAGCTTTAAAGATGCTTCGTTCGTGCAAAGGTGCATAAATTTTACCATGTACAGTGTCCTTGATTTACCTTAGGCACAATCAGACAACACTGAGCATCAGAGCCCAATGGTTGTCAATATCCTCCCAGCAAATGTAAGAATTATTGCCGTAAAAAAATTGGAAGTCTTGAAGAAAAAGTTGGATAGTTCTCTGCAAGAAGTGCCGGACCAACCGGGCTGTGGTGGATGTGGGCCTGCGGCGGCCGATGCAAACAACAGCCTGTTGGACCAAGTTTTCACAAGTCAAGGATGGCCCCTGGGCGGGGCTTGAAAAACATAGAACTCTCAGAACCCCCTCCAGGTACAATCCAGGTATTCAATTCCTTATATGAAGGCATATTCTTTGGGTAATTCATCAGCGCCATTATGCATACGAAAGCCGACGTGAGATGGACTCCACACAAGTGGACTGTGTTACCATCATACATAATATTGTTGTATCTCTGTCAACTTTGGAGACATGTACACGTTTGAGAGTAACGACTATGGCAAATAGTTTGCTTTGAAGGGAAGGTTATCTTGAGATGATTTCGTGGCTTAGCGTCCCCGCGGCCCGGTCCTCGACCAGGCTTCCACCCCCCAGGAAGCAGCCCGTAGCAGCTGTCTAACTCCCAGGTACCTATTTACTGCTAGGTAACAGAGGCATCAGGGTGAAAGAAACATTTTTCCCAATTGTCTCCGCCTCCACCGGGGATCGAACCCGGAACCTCAGGAATACGGATCCAAAGCGCTGTCCACCCAGCTGTCAGGCGGCCACGGGAAGAGGCCCAGCTGTTTATACTGACTCCCCAATCAAAATATGAATCATCACTCATTGTTCAAGATTACTTTAATGTTGGCCCACTACTGTACCTAGCTAGGCTATCCTAGCTAGGCTATCCTAGTTAGGCTATCCTACCTTCTGAATAACGTCACATTTGATCCAATTTGCCCACAAATTAGATGCCCTTAACTTGTTGTCTAGTGTACCCATGTTGTTAAGCTTAGTCATCTGGTTAACTTAGTAAAATCTAGCTGCAGTGACTTGTGCCTTTGAGATAAACGTTATTATATTATCATTAACTTTGTTGCAGTGTATATCTTGTAAATAGCTGTTGTTATGTAGACTCACTTCTCCCCAGTAAACTGTTAGCTTTTATTCTAGACTTTCACTATATCCGTAGAACATTAAAGTTGTGATTTGCTTACATATCAAATTGTGATTTGATAACACAATAAAGTTGTGATTTGCTACACCTATCATGTAGGGTGACACCCCTACATGGTAGGTGTAGGGAGCAGGAGACCAGATACAAGGTATCATTTGGGAGATAAAATACTTCAAGAGTCAGAGAGAGAGAAAGAGAGAGAGAAAGACCTGGGGGGTTGATATCGCGCCAGACCTGTCCCCTGAAGCTCATATCAAGAGGATAACATCAGCGGCATATGCCAGGTTGGCTAACATAAGAACGGCCTTTAGAAACTTGTGTAAGAAATCTTTCAGAACATTATATAACACATATGTCAGACCAATCCTGGAGTATGCGGCCCCAGCATGGAGCGCATATCTAGTCAAGCATAAGACTAAACTGGAAAAGGTTCAAAGGTTTGCCACCAGACTAGTACCCGAACTGAGGGGTATGAGCTACGAGGAGAGAATACGGGAATTAAATATCACGTCACTGGGAGACAGAAGAGTTAGAGGGGACATGATCACCACATACAAGATTCTCAAAGAAATTGATAGGGTAGATAAAGACAGACTTTTTAACACAAGGGGCACACGCACTAGGGGACACAGGTGGAAGTTGAGTGCCCAAATGTGCCATAGAGACGTTAGAAAGAATTTTTTCAGTGTCAGAGTCGTAGACTAATGGAATGCATTAGGAAGTGATGTGGTGGAGGCTGACTCCATACACAGTTTCAAGTGTAGATATGATAGAGCCCAGTAGGCTCAGGAACCTATACATTAGTTGATTGACCGTTGAGAGGCGGGACCAAAGAGCCAGAGCTCAACCCCCGCAAGCACAATTAGGTGAGTACATGATCACTTAACTGGTGATACTATTCCCGATTCGTGGACACCCGACACAAGGTGCTTGTGCACGTGGATATACGCGAATACCCATGCTCAGTGTACAGCATGCACAGAACTGTATAACATTGCTGAGCACAGCAGCCGTGGGGTACAAGAGTAGCTGAGAGAGAACATCTTTCTCTCGTAGTCATTGTGGAGACGAGTGCACCTGCCCAGCTGCACCAGTGGGTTGATGTACTTACATTTAGTACTTACCTATCAATGTCTAGGGGGAAGTAAGGTCTAGTTCTTTATAACACGGCCTACTAGCCCCTGTTAATACCTGTTGCCTTACAATTTAACTATTCTGACCTTCGATTTTTTTTGTCGAATCTGACCTTAACAAGGAAATAACAGTTTATCTAGCCTTCTATTTTCCTGTTATATTTTGGTAACCCTGTCACAGAACTGAAGTTTGCCAGGCATGACTTTCCTTTTCTAAATGCATGATGCGCTTGCGTTACAAAGTTGGTGTTCTCCAGATACTCCAACAGTCTCATCTTATACCATCTCATCTCGTCCTCAACATACCTTCCATACATACGTTGCTAGACGTACTCTCATATTTGAAGGACCACTTGCAGAATAGCTACACTACTACTGTTATTATTATTATTATTATTACTATTATTGTAACTAGAACTATTAATTACTATTTATAGCCCTACAAGTCAACTAACAAAACTTACCCATTTTGATTTTATACTTCAATCTTTCCTCTTACAGCTTTTAGGTGTCGCGCGAGTTAAATATTTACTTCAGTTAGCCAAAACATATATTACATTTTCTTTTCTCTTTTATTTCAAAGAAAACTAACTACCAGAGAGGTAAAACAAAGGAAAAATAGTCTTAAAAATAATTTACCAGAGGGGAGAGGTCTACTATCTATTTATTTTATTTTATTTTATTTTATTTATGCATATACAAGAATGTACAAGGAATGTGAGGATACAATTATGGTAATTACAGTCTTGTAAAGCCACTAGCACGCGCAGCGTTTCGGGCATCTCTCTTAGAGACCTCGACGAAGACCGAGAGACGGCGGCTTGTCAAAGGCCCTCCATTTTTCCTGGTGAGTTTATCAGGTCGGGGCTAGATTTCCGTAGGGAAGTACTTTAAGTAGGCGGCTATTATGGTTTGTGGTATAAGAGCACTTTTCTCAGGCGAGGAGAGAAGCCATTTGGGAACTAATACTTGTCGAAGTTGTGTAGATTAAGTAAAGAAAAATTATAATGGCATCAATCGTACTCTTTTGGGATCTGAAGTCAAATTGACTGGAACTTAATATTTTGAATTTTACAAGGTAGGAGTACAGCGGTTTGTATATTATATATATATATATATATATATATATATATATATATATATATATATATATATATATATATATATATATATATATATATATATATGCGAACAAGCCTGAATGGTCCCCAGGACAGCGGTGTGAGTTTTCAGTTGATATATATATATATATATATTAATCTGTTCAAATATTTTGTATAATATTGTAGGTTTAATATTGGTCTGTAATTGCTTATATCAGTTGTAACACCTCCTCATTTGTCATATGTATCAATTACATAGATTACAATATTACAAATCACATCATCAAATTTGCAGATGACACTAAACTCTATGATAATGTAGGCAATAAAGATGATATTGAGGCCTTACAAAGATATCACTACAAGAGCTCCACGAATGGCCAGAAGACTGGAAAATGCTTTTTAATGTTGAACAATGCAAGACCTTAAATGTACAACACAACAAATGCACATCACAGTTACCATAAGAGAGCATGTCTCCTTGTTTCTGTGTTCAAATTTGGGGCCAGTTGCTTGCGGCAAGCATCACTAAGCTTTGCCAGTGTTTGTGATTGTCTAGTGTCATATGGTGGCTGGGGTTGACCCCCCCCCCCCCCCCATTAAGAAGGATCGGCTACTATTCCGAACCCCACACACTCCTATGCCTAGGGAAATTTTTAGCAAGGCAGATAGATGAAAATAAGTTACTGAATTTGGTTACTATTTCTAAATCCGTTGCTAGTGCATTGCCATCTTTGGGGAGGTTAATCTGTTGTTTTGCGAGTGATGTTTAGATCCTAGGATATTTAAGATGGTTTTCCAAGTGCTTTAATGTTTCCTTTCATAGCAGGAAAGTTTAGCTCATTATATGGATAAGTATCGATAAGAATCTTTTTGCTAATTCTTTTGCAACTGGGCAAATCCTGTGTTTTTTTCCACGTTCATGTTTATTGACAATTTTCTATATGCCATTTGTGAGTCAGAGGTTTCTCAATCTTTGTCAATTATTTGTTTAGTGAAAAGAGAACAGTGTTGTAGACGCTTAAGATTTTGATAGGAAAGATATTGGCGTGAATTATTTTATTCAGATTCCAAGATTATTATATAACATGAATTATTGATTACTGCTACTTAGCCTACAAGTCTAAAACTACTACAACCAGTCAGGCTCAATCTTGAGCACTTTACGAATGTCTACCATATACTTTGACCCATTTTCTGTACAGCGTTTATAATTCGAAGAAAATTTTTTAAGGGTAAACACTTAAACATATTGCTGGTTCAACATGGGAACAAAACTAATTCTACCTCATCATGAATACAAAACAAAAAACTATTCCTACCTTACCGAAAATAAAATAAATTTGTTTGTTTTATATATACACTTTGCGTCACTGTGTGTGATGTGTGGCGTCACTGTGTGTGGTGTGTGGCGTCACTGGGTGTGGTGTGTGGCGTCACAGTGTGTGGTGTGTGGCGTCACTGCGACGCTATCAACTTAAGTGCAGGGACCCTTAGGACCACCCCGAGTCCTTCACTCCTTGTGTCCGGTACCTGGACCACCACCACTCCTGCTTTGTGTGCTCCAGAAGCAGCTATACTCGCTGACATGTATTACTCTCAAGAGTTGAAGAATTAATTAAAGAATGTCTTGAATTGTCTTTTTTTCTTTTATTTATTTTATTTATTTATTTATATACAAGAAGTTACATTGGGTTCATGAGAGTACATAGCATGATGTGTTCACATTCTTGTAAGGCTACTAGTACGCACAGCGTGCCGGGGAGAATGTTTTATTGTGCTACAGCCAAGTAAAACTATTATGAGATAGGGCGCTGTAATGGATTTAATTGGAAAAACTTACAAATTTATGACTGATCTGATATAAAAACAATTCGGTATTATTGTTTACTCTTTTACCGAAATAAAAAAATAATTGCTTCTTGAAACTGTGTGGGTGTATATGGCAACGAGAATTACACTTGGAGCCTAATGAAGGATATCTACGCTTTCAACAAGGTAGAACGACCTTTAAGTAAATATTTCATCACTAAATTTTGCATTCATTCAGTTTTATGTGACTTACAATAACCACTTTTAGAACACTCTTTGATGTGATTATTTTATTATCTGAAAGGTTCTCCCAATACTTAAAATACACGAAATAATAATAATAATAATGATCCCAAAAATTTCGATTGGCGCGAAAGTAAATTTTGCACCAATGATTTGGTGATTTTGTTGCCCATACTTAAAAAAGTTGCACAGACCCCTGGCATAGACTTATTTCTCTTTATGTTTGATGATGATGCCAAAATTACGAGAACGATTAAGACAGATAGGCTAAGGAACTTATACACCAGTTAAGAGGCGGGACAAGAGAGCCGGAGCTCAACCCGTGCAAGCATAACTAGGTGAATAGACCTTTCTCCTCTCTCCCACACCAACACTCTTCTCCTCCACCCACGTTAACGCCTCTCACCAGCACCCCTCCCATCTCCCCCCTCAACAGCACCCCTCCCATCTCCCCCCCCCCTCAACAGCACCCCTCCCATCTCCTCCCTCACCAGCACCCCTCCCATCTCCCCCCTCAACAGCACCCCTCCCATCTCCCCCCTCACCAGCACCCCTCCCATCTCCCCCCCCCCCCTCTTCCCAGAGTCAATAGACCGGAGCCACAAATCAGAAAAATAAACATCGATTTTGTATGAGCGGACCTGAGACTGCGCTCCTGGGACCCTCCTCTCAGGTCAGGGTCATTCCTCCTCCTCCTCCTGTTAGTCTTATTACTCATCTTCTTCCACTTCGCTTCCTTTCTCGCTGCTCGTCTTAGTTTAATGTTTGCTTATATATTTCGTTAATCTTATTTGTTTATTCCTCTTTTAATCTTGATTTGTCTTATTGTTCCCTTTCTCCTTCTGTAATTATTTTACTTAATATACTTTTTCCTTTCATCTGTATTTCTCCACCCCCTCCACCCCCCCCCCCCCCCACACGCACACCTTGGCAGTGTTGTCACCTGGATCTCCTCTACATCCTTCACCTCATTTCCCCCCTCTATGCTTTAACTCATTTCCCCTCTAGTCTTCATGTCCCCCTTTCCCCAGGCACTTTACACCTTTCCCAAGGCACTTTACACTCACCATTACTGTCTTGTTGGTCACGTTTCCCCTCAGTTGTCTTGCCTTTCACTTTATATTCTTTCCTCGAGCTTTCTTCGTCTTGTGTAGTGTCCTGTTGCTTTCCTTCCTTCTTCTTCCTTTACTTCAGTAATCTCTGAGAGCTAACTCAGTCGTGTGCTCCAGCTCTGTCCTGCCTTGACCTTGTCTCACTCTCAGGTCTGGCCCTTGTCTCACTCTCAGGTCTGGCCCTTGTCTCACTCTCAGGTCTGGCCCTTGTCTCACTCTCAGGTCTGGCCCTTGTCTCACTCTCAGGTCTGGCCCTTGTCTCACCCTCAGGTCTGGCCCTTGTCTCACCCTCAGGTCTGGCCCTTGTCTCACCCTCAGGTCTGGCCCTTGTCTCACCCTCAGGTCTGGCCCTTGTCTCACCCTCAGGTCTGGCCCTTGTCTCACCCTCAGGTCTGGCCCTTGTCTCACCCTCAGGTCTGGCCCTTGTCTCACCCTCAGGTCTGGCCCTTGTCTCACCCTCAGGTCTGACCCTTGTCTCACCCTCAGGTCTGACCCTTGTCTCACCCTCAAGTCTGGCCCTTGTCTCACCCTCAGGTCTGGCCCTTGTCTCACCCTCAGGTCTGGCTCTTGTCTCACCCTCAGGTCTGGCTCTTGTCTCACCCTCAGGTCTGGCTCTTGTCTCACCCTCAGGTGTGGCCCTTGTCTCACCCTCAGGTCTGGCCCTCGCCTCACAAGGACCAGGTGTTCCTACCAAGTTATGACAAGTTTCATACAGTTTAGGGCCTGGCCGCGGCATCCAGAGAGTCAGGTCAGTGACACGAATCTTATTCATATCTCTTAAGTTTCTATTGGCTTCGGAGGGAAGTTGAAGAACTTTGTAGCCTTCACGTTGGTAAAACATTAAGGTGAAGGCAAGGCAGGTTATAAGACACGCCTTAATGACGTCACGGGGCAGGTTAAGTAACGCGCCAGTGACGTCACTGGACAGGTTAGGTCACACTCCAGTGACGTCACTGGACAGGTTAGGTCACGCTCCAGTGACGTCACAGGACAGGTCCCTCTGGATCTGGAGGTCATGACAACATTACTGGTGTAATATAGTCAACAACACACACACACATATATATATATATATATATATATATATATATATATATATTCAATAATCATCCAGTCAAGATGCCAATATAACCCATATATGGGACTACTGTCTATTTCCGTCTAACTTTAACCTTCTAATCACACTAACCTTTGTTTGACACGGTTATTATTTTATCAATCGTATTTGTACTACAAACAGCGTTTGCAATCATAACATAAGAATGTTAATTCAGTAAACTTACAGCAAACTATCGAATAGTGACTAAAGGAGGGGGCTTCAGAGCCTGCAAGCTCCTTTATGTGAGTACATCTAGGTGAGCACACACATAATAAAAACATATATGCTAGCTCTCACGCAGGAAATAATTGACGGCAGAAAAGTACAAGGAAGGAATGCCCTTAAATCAATAAAGGGAAAACAAAAGAGCATCGCAGGAGTCACGTGACGGGCGCGTGCCGGCCCGTAGGAGGTCTCAATTATAAACTCAAATTGCTCCCGGGGTAAAAACAGCCTTTCTTTAAATTTCGGAAGCTCGATTTTCTTTTCTTGTTTTGGAACAGAGGTGACTGTGTGTGTGTGTGTGTGTGTGTGTGTGTGTGTGTGTGTGTGTGTGTGTGTGTGTGTGTGTGTGTGTGTGTGTGTGTGTGTGTGTGTGTTTGGTGTTTGTGCGTGTGCATGCGTGCGTGCGTGCGTGCGTGCGTATTCATGTGACTCTCCATTACTCTAGTACTCATGTCACCAAGATGAGTATCGAGGCTCGAGATTTAGCTCCTAGACATTGCCGCATCAGCTGTCGATCTATTCCAATGGTTCCTAACCCTAACAGTTTTTACTAAATCTACTTTTTTTTTTGTAAATCTGTGAATAAAGTTAATTCACATCTCTCACGCTGATAAATCCTATTCTTTGAATCCATAAATCATTTTGATCTCCACCATTCATGCCCCTTGTTGTCTTCGATTCCTCTGATTAGTCTTTGTCTACAGCTTCCGTCTACCCCTCGCGTTCTATTGTTTTCCATACGGAACAACTCGTCCTTATCAGCTTTGTTAATCTTTGTGGAAATCATCTATGTCTCAGTCATATCACCTTTCTCCCTTCTCTTATCTGGTGTTGGCGAGTGACTCCGGCCTCCCTTACTCTCACCCTCTTCAGACTTGAGACTCTTCTTCAGACTTGAGACTTTACCCCCAGTCTCTCAGTTCTGGGGCCAGTCTTGTACGTCATAACCCAGGCTCTCAGCTGTAGGATCAGTCTTGTACTAAACCTCTGAACATTGTGTAACTTTATTATATGTGTGAGGTGGGAACTAAGGACTTCATTTCCTTGTAGTAGTCTCACGTACGTGATATGCAGCGTCCTGAAGTCTAATTTATTACGGGTTTCTGAAACCTATGCTTACGGTCTCTAGTTTGCAAGCACCTCTGACGATATCGTGACGATTCGTGTGTGTGTGTGTGTGTGTGTGTGTGTGTGTGTGTGTGTGTGTGTGTGTGTGTGTGTGTGTGTGTGTGTGGTGTGTGTGTACTCACCTAATTGTGCTTGCGTTGGTTCAGCTTTGGCTCTTTGGTCCCGCCTCTCAACTGTCAATCAACTGGTGTATGAGGCATGGGGAACATGAAACATAGGGCATGAATGTGTGTGTGTGTGTGCGTGTGTGTGTGTGTGTGTGTGTGTGTGTGTGTGTGTGTGTGTGTGTGTGTGTGTGTGTGTGTGTGTGTGTGAACATGAGCGCATGAGCACAGACTCATTATGAGTAAAAACATGAGTGTGTGCTTAACATCAACTCACGGCGAAAATGAGTACAAATGAACATTGATTTACCTTTACCTATTCCTATGAACCTCACCAAATCTCTATATCATTTTTAAGTGTACCTTCAGTTCGAGTATTGCCGAGAACATCGTACAAGTCCTTCGGTAAAACGTCAATTCTGAACGTACAAATATGGATGGACTTAATGAGGACTGATTCATGAATAGCTCATTTTAAATTTACATAGGCTTGTGGTGTTTAATATTTCATATAGCACTGAGAACTGCCATTAAGAAAACAGGTTATAGATATTCTCTTTGTACTTGAATGTAAAAATGAACTTAAATACTGAATTTCTAATAAAAAAATATACCATTTAAATTTGCATCATTGTCTCCTAAGATTATTAATAATTATATGCATCTGATATAAGGATTGTATAAGGAAAATATATTCACTATATGAAGCCCACTGTTGAGGCGACTGTCCCACAGAGGTCAAGTCCCCGAGAGGTCACTGACAGAACCATCTTATCTCCGGTCTTCTCAAAGGGTCACTGTTCTATAAATACACAAGAATTTTAATCTTCCAAACTAGCAGTCCTTACGTTGACGCACCTCGACCCCCTTCTCTCCCTCTCTCTCTCTCACACACACACACACACACTCCTCACACACACACACACACACACACACACACACACACACACACACACACACACACACACACACACACACACACACACACACACAGCTTCAACCTGGTGAAGGCTGGGACCGTGTACACACGGGATTAGCTCCGTATGGGAGACCCGCCCACCTGACCCTACACAGGTGTCGTCCTGTCCTTTCATAAACAAATATGAACAGGTTCTTTATCTGCAAACTGTGGGTGTAAAATTATTAATGCACTGCTTAGTTATTAATGTGAATGTTAATGCCAACCAAGATAAATATTGCATAACAGATCATGGCAACATGGTATAAGTTAACATATTGAAGCTACACATGAGAGGAGCAGCAACGTGTGTCATTATCATAACAAGGTTGAAGGAAAATCTCTAGGGATGAGAAGGAGGAGAGAAAACAAAAGTAAGACGTGACAGGAGGTACAGAGGCAACTTTACTAGGAAGGAAAATATAGGAAACTCAGGAAAGATAGAGAGGAAAGATGGGACTAGAGAAGGTCACTGAGGACCTATAACCACACCTTGACAGGAGTGATGAACTCCGAGTAAGCACCTTGAAGGAAATAAAGAAACTATGGGAAATAAACTACAAAAGGGAAGAAGATGTACATGTTATTCAAAACAGAAGAAAATAAATGGAAGACACACTCGGCGCCTGGGGTAAAAGTACTACCAGTTTTTTGAAGGAACTGGGTTCTAAGCTCATTGAAACAACAAGGGGACCCTAGAGCTGCCAGCTTTCTTTTCCGGCGCCTCAGCGTGACGATACAAAGGGGAAATGCACACTGCATTCAGGGTTCCTGCCCGCAATCTGAGGAGATGGAAGAACTCGACAACTTGTGATAATCATCTTTGTACCCTATATGTAACTCCTTTTTTGCAACAAAGTTCAAATAAATCAAATATATATGTGTACATACAAAAAATGTGGGGGGGGGGGGGGTTAGGAGAAGTTAATATTAGTGTTTAGTGAGAAACCACAAGGTCTTCTCTGAATACTTTTTATTTTCGTCTCCGAGGCTATGGGTCCCCACATTGGCACCAGAGGTGGTACTCTCTGGGGTGGTACCCTAAATAATATAATATATATATATATATATATATATATGTATATGTCGTACCTAGTAGCCAGAACGTTGTACTCCGCCTACTATGCAAGCCCCAATTTGCCTAATAAGCCAAGTTTTCCTGAATTAATATATTTTCTCTAATTTTTTTCTTTTGAAATGATAAAACTACCTATTTCATTACGTATGAGGTCAATGTTCTTTTATTGGAGTTAAAATTAACGTAGATATATGACCGAACCTAACCAACCCTACCTAACCTAACCTAACCTATCTTTATAGGTTAGGTTTGGTTAGGTACCAGAAAAAGTTAGGTTAGGTAAAAACAATTAATTCATGAAAACTTGGCTTATTAGGCAAATCGGGCCTTGCATAGTAGGCTGAGAAGTGCGTTCTGGCTACTAGGTACGACATATATATATATATATATATATATATATATATATATATATATATATATATATATATATATATATATATATATATATATATATATATATATATATATATATATATATATAGACACATGGAAATAAACACAACAGCATTATTACAATTGATAATTTTATTTTGGATATTTCCATTTTATATAAATACCTTCCACTATCTAGAGGGAGAAGACACACAAGATCACATAATCTTTCCAGTTTATTACAACATTTCATCAACAAGGTACAGAGAACACGAGTATACTAAAACTGCACGTAAAATTTAAGCATATAATTGTGGGTTCACCTCACCACATTACTCCTATATTTAAGAAAATGTGAGGATCGAAGTAGTGGGTACTTTCCTCCTGGGTCAGAGCCGTGATACTACGGAATGCTTGATGTAACGTTCATTTAAGTGTTTATCATTGGTTCAAGCTCAAAAATAAAGATGGTTTAAAGTGTGTGTAGCCTCCTATGGTCACTAGAGTGTGTGGTGATTGTGGTGCTTATTACAGTGTACTGAAACTTGAGGATGGTGTTGTGGATTAATGAGTGGTGCTTTATTTATTTTTCCTATAAATGAAGTGTGTGACACCTACTGAGCGTGTTAGTAGTATGTCCGATGTATTGTATGTTCCGGAGCACACAGTCTCAAGAGTAGCATATATATATTTATATACTACAATATTACTAGTATTTAAAGAACAGGGGGGAGTTAGGCAAAGTAAATATAAGGAGAAAGAGCTAACTCAAAATGAATATATATCATTTGGAATGCATGTGAGGCCAGGACGGCGTCTACCCACTTGGACCATCGGGGCTCCAATGTGCACATAGCAAGAAGCGAGGACGTCGCTCTACCGATAAGTCCAAGTGATTGGGTTGGACTTTGATGTAAATATGGAAGAGGAGAGGGCCGAGTACGACGCCCTGGGGGACGCCGGTGAGAGACCAGGTGGTAGAGGCGCGGGCCTGTAGTGTTACGGCGCTGAAGTAACACCACACATGTTAGAGAAGAGACCAACTGCGTAATTATTATCTCCTGCAGAGTATATTATCTCCTGGTCAGCACTGAAGCCTTGGTCAGCAGTGAAGCCTTGGTCAGCAGTGAAGCCTCTGGTCGGAGCGTGAAACCATCGCTGCTTGAGGGTAAATCTTTAACGGTGTGCTCGCGCTTTACACTATTAACTCTTTTAAACTTGTGGGATGACGACCATGGACACCCTCGGGTCACCCACCTGGTGATCCACACCCACCTGTACGCACCATAAACTTCCTCGCCCACACTCTTATTACAATAATAATAATAATAATAATGGTAATAATAATAATAATAATAATAATAATAACGATAATAATAGTAGTAATAATTTTCAGCTCTACATTGTGTAGTGTTTTACCAAGGCGACCACTTTCAACCATCGGCCAGAACCAACAGGCGAGGACGAGCGACCAACACCAGGAACACGGCCCAAAACAATCCGCAGCTAATCAGTCAGTGGGTTAAAAGTCTTCCAGAGCGGCTATTGTGAGGAATGGAACAAGGCTTTATAATAGAGGGAGGGGAGTGAAGGGGAAGGTGGTAGAGGCTTTAGAGGACGGAGGATTGGGAAGGAGAAGAGCCTGAGAGGCCGGGTAATAATCCCCATCCCTCATTAACCCCTTCGTTATCAGGACGGCAAGGGCTCCGTCTTGAGATCTTACTCCGGCAGCCTTTCTAAGGAGCGCTCAAGATGCACGTCCCACCATTGTTGCTATTAATATCCCTGGTTATTGTAGAGCTATTGTTGCTGCTGCCTGTTGTTGTTGTTGTTGTTGTTGCAGACGCTCGCTGCAGTGTTGTTGCTCCTGATGACGTGGTTGACTGTGTTTTCTGGTAGCACAGCGGCTAAGACGCTGGAGCGCCTTTGGAGAGAATACTTAATCTCCCTCCCAAGGAGACGGAACCCTCGCGTCTCTCGCTGTATCATACTCGTCTCGTTCATCACGGCGTGTTCTGGGAGGGAGCTGACACCTGTGGCACCCGCACCAGGGAACAGGTGTGTAAGGCCGCTCACTCCACCCTCTGTGAGGGACACCCGCACCAGGGAACAGGTGTGTAAGGCCGCTCACTCCACCCTCTGTGAGTGACACCCGCACAGCCTCACTCCGTCAAGCTTAACACACAAACACCTCATTTTGCTATATTTCTGTTATGACAAAAACTTCCGTTCAGATATTATTGGCATGGGAAAATCTATAAGAATAGTGGTGACGATAGTGGTGACAGTGGTGGTGGTGGTGACGATAGTGGTGACAGCGGTGGTGGTGGATGTTGACAATATGAGGGCGAGCCCGCCACCCCGCCCACCCATCCTTCACGCCCTGACACTAAGCTGACACCCTCACCACCGCCTCCACATCACCCTCACTTCTCATCTCTCACCCTTTTCTCTCACCCCTCACCTTCCCCCACTCCTCACCTCTACCACCAACACCAATCAATCAGCCAATAACTTCGTTCATGAATGGCGGGTAAGTTCAGGAGCGCGAACACTTTCACTCTCAACACACCGATAAATTAACACAGTATGACATAACGCAATAATGAAGGACTGTAGAAGGCCTGTTGGCCCGTACGAGGCAGCTCCTATTTACATCCACCCAAATTCATCCATATATTATATATATATATATATATATATATATATATATATATATTATATATATATATATATATATATATATATATATATATATATTATATATATATATATATATATATATATATATATATATTATCATATATTATATATATATATATATATATATATATATATATATATATATATATATATATATATATATATATAAATTACTATCCGAGTGCCGGCGGTGGGGTGGTTCAAATAGCCTCGGCTATCACCTCATTATGTCCGGTCGTGATGGTCAAGTGGATTAAGGCGTCTTGTACATACCAGTTGCGTTACACCTGGGAGTATGGGTTCGAGTCACTTCTGGGGTGTGAGTTTTCAGTTGCATATTGTCCTGGGGACCATTCAGGCTTGTTCGCATATATATATATATATATATATATATATATATATATATATATATATATATATATATATATATATATATATATATATATATATATATACTATGAGAGAAAACCAGAAAGATGCAAGATAGACATGCAATATCGGAGCCAAACTCACCCACCCCAAAGTACACACACACACATACACACATACACACACACACACACACACACACACACACACACACACACACACACACACACACACACACACACACACACACACACACACACACACACACACGCACCTGAAGCTCACATCAAAAGAATAACAGCGGCCTATGCGAGGCTGGCTAACATCAGAACTGCCTTCACAAACCTGTGTAAGGAATCCTTCAGACCCTTGTATACCACATATGTAAGACCAATACTGGAATATGCAGCCCAGCATGGAGCCTGTACCTTGTCAAGCACAAGACGAAGCTGGAAAAAAGTTCAGAGGTATGCCACTAGACTAGTCCCAGAACTAAGAGGCACGAGTTATGAGGACAGGTTGCGTGAACTGCGCCTCACGTTGCTGGAAGACAGAAGAGTTAGGGGAAACATGATCAGCACATACAAAATTCTCAGGGGAATTGACAGGGTAGACAAGGATGGATTATTTAACACGGCACACGCACAAGTGGACACAGGTGGAAGCTGAGTACCCAAATGAGCCACAGAGACATTAGAAAGAACTTTTTCAGTGTCAGAGTAGTTAGTAAATGGAATGCACTAGAAGTGATGTGGTGGAGGCTGACTCCATACACAGTTTCAAATGTAGATATGATAGAGCCCAGTAGGCTCAGGAATCTGTACATCAGGTGACTGACGGTTGAGAGGCGGGACTAAAGAGCCAAAGCTCAACCCCCGCAAGCACAGCTAGGTGAGCACAACTAGGTGAGTACACATCCAACTAACAAAAACCTGAAAGAGGAGATAAGGCGGATATTCCGAGAGGAGATAACACTGATTATTCAAGGCTTACCTGAGACTAGAGATGAAACCAAAGCTGAACGCTTGTGTGGAGAGAGACTCCGCCACACACAGCCTCCGCCTACGCAAGGATGAGAGGGACTTAGGCGAAGTGTGCAGACTGGGATCACACACAACACCCGCAGTAACACCCAAGAATTAGCCCATTGAAACTGATATTTATAAATTAGGTGGCACCATGAATCCTAATGAGACAATGCTAACCCGGGGGATAGAGAAAGCTACTGAAGGGTATAGCTTGAAAACGACATGAATAAAGTGGAAATAAATAAGAAGATGGAACAGTGCATGGAAAGGGTAAAGAAAGGAACAGACAAGAATAAGAAAAAAGAGCTTTATTAACCATAATGAAAAAAGGGGGTTGAAATATATCTTAGACTGACAGTAAAGCCGCTAGTAAAGGGGAGATTTTATTCAATGAAAAACTGACTGAAAATCAATGGATCCGAGGGGAACAGAAGACAAGGAGGGCAAAGCTGGTGGAAATGGTAGAAAGGAACTTCCAAATGCAACATGTTAGGGGACAAAATATGGAGAAGGAAAGACCAACCAGCGAGACTAGGCCTGGTCTTCACAGAGCGAGATGGGCATTGAGAACATGACATGCTAATTGGGTCAGTGACCAAAGGGTATTGGTCTTTGATCAACTAGTTGTTATGAAGACTGTGGCAAGGTAAAGAGAGGAGGTGAGGGTAAGACTAGTTTTGTAAACGCCAGTACCAGAAGATCAGAGAATTTATCGGAAATAGAATTCAGAGAAAAGCATCAAGACATGATGGACTTCATAACTAGCAAAATTATGAGGTCCACACACAAACACACACACACACACACACACACACACACACACACACACACACACACACACACACACACACACACACACATGTACACATACACCCACACATGTTAGAAGAGATTACCCTAGATGAAAGACTATCAGATATAGAGGTGAGGACCGAGAAGAGGTATTATAACAGTTGACAACACTGGATGCAACTAAAGCGGTTGGACCAGACAAAGTATCACGGTGGATACTAAAAGAGGCAGCGCAGGCCCTCAGCGTGCCTCTGGCAAGGATCTTTAATGAATCACTTATGTCGGGAGAATTGCCCAATTGCTGGAAGAGGGCAAATGTTGTACTGATTTTCAAGAAAGGAGATAGGGAGGAGGAACGTAAGTATAGACCTGTATCACTGACAAGCATCCCTTGTAAAATACTTGAAAGAATAATTAGGCTACGACTGGTTGCACACCTGGAGAACATTAGGTTTGTGAACATCAACATGGGTTCGTGAAAGGGAATTCTTGCCTAACAAACCTTTTGTAATTCTATGATAAAATAACGAGGATAAGGCAGGACAGAGAACATTGGGCAGACTGCATATTCTTGGACTGCCAAAAAGCCTTTGATACAGTACCGCACACAAGACTGCTATTCAAATTTGAGAGGCAGGCGGTAGTAAGCGGAAAAGCCCTAGCATGGGTAAGGAAATACCGAACAGGAAGGAGCCAGAGGGTTACGGTAAGGGACGAGAAGTCGGACTAGCGAACAGTAATATGAGTGGAGTACCTCAAGGATGCCACGCCATCATGGAGTCCCCACCTGAAGAAGCACATAAGGAAACTGGAAAAAGTTCAGAAGTTTGCAACGAGACTCGTCCCAGAGTTACGAGGGATGGGGTATGAAGAGCGCCTGAAGGAACTGTGCCTTACGACACTAGAAAGAAGGGAGAGGGGGATATGACAGGAACGTATAAAATACCAAGAGGGATTGACAGAGTGGACATAGACGAAATGTTCACACGGAATAGTAACAGAACGAGGGGACATGGGTGGAAGCTGGAAGATCAGATGAGTCAGAGATGTTAGAAAGTTTTCTTTTAGCGTGAGAGTAGTGGAAAAATGGAATGCACTTAAGGAACAGGTTGTGGAAGCAAATTCTATTCGTAATTTTAAAACTAGATATGATAGGGAAATAGGACCGGAATCATTGCTGTAAACAACCGATGGCTCGAAAGGCGGGATCCAAGAGTCAATGCTCGATCCTGCAGACACAAATAGGTGAGTACACACACACGCACACACGCACACACACACACACTCCAGCTTGGAGTCCATACCTAGTTAAACACAAGACAAAGTTAGAGAAGATTCAGCCGAATGCCACCAGACTCGTCCCGGAACTGAGAGGTATGAGCTACGAGGAAAGGCTAAAGGAGCTGAAACTCACATCCCTGGAAAACAGAAGAGTAAGGGGAGACATGATAACCACCTACAAAATCCTCATGGGAATTGACAGGGTGAACAAAGACAAACTCTTTAGTACGGGCGGAACACGAACAAGGGGACACAGATAGAAACTGAGTACCCAAATGAGCCACAGGGACGTTAGAAAGAACTTTTTCAGTATTGGAGTAGTTAACAGGCGGAATGCATTAGGCAGTGATGTGGTGCAGGCTGACTCCATACACAGTTTCATATGTAGATATGATAGAGCTCAAGAACTTGTACACCAGGTGATTGACAGTTGAGAGGCGGGACCAAACACCCAAAGCTCAACCCCTGCAAGCACAACTAGGTGAGTAACTAGTTGAGTACACACTCACACTCACTTACTCACTACTCATAGGGGGGACATGATCACCACATTCAAGATTCTGAAGGGAATTGATAGGGTAGATAAAGACAGGCTATTTAACACAAGGGGCACACGCACTAGGGAACACAGGTGGAAATTGAGTGCCGAAATGAGCCACAGAGACGTTAGAAAGAATTTTTTCAGTGTCAGAGTCGTAGACAAATGGAATACATTAGGAAGTGATGTGGTGGAGGCTGACTCCATACACAGCTTCAAGTGTAGATATGATAGAGCCCAATTGGCTCGGGAACCTGTACATCAGTTGATTGACAGTTGAGAGGCGGGACCAAAGAGCCAGAGCTCAACCCCCGCAAGCACAACTAGGTGAGTACACACACCAGGAGCGCGGCCAAGAAACACGAGCCAGGAATTAGCCCGACTTGGAATCCGCAATTAAGGTGCCTCAAATCTCCTGCAATAGAGCCTCTTCTTTCTTGTCCTCTTCTTCCTCTTGTCGTCCTCATCTCCTACCTTTTCTCCTCCTCCCTCCTTCCTTCTTTCACTCTTCCTCTTCTTCGGTAGTTTTAGTCCTCCTCTTCCTGCTCCTCCAGTCAGCTGACGGACGGATAAGCCAGTAAATTCAAAGGATTGATGACAGTCGCTTGTTGAATGTTGCCTAACGAGTCACCTATTACGGTGTGGGGGGATGGGGTAGGGGGGGTGGGGGCGGTGCTGACCTAACAGTGTCAAGGGGGGGGGGCGGGCTCTTTGTGCCCCGCTTACTAGTCGTGTTGTATCTGTTGCATTACAATTTAACTATTTTGACGTTCACATTTTTTTTTTAGTGAATCTGGCCGTAAAGTTGTGGCTGGAGGTGGCTTCCACAACTTCTTCCTTCAGTGCATCCCACTTGTTGACGACCCGTACACGGTACCAGTATTTCCTCACATTACTTCCACACATTTGTATTTTCAGCTTCCAACATCTTGTGACATTCTGCAGTCTTCTTCGGTGTCTACGTGCATCATTAGCAATACATTGTCTGCAAACATTGACATGTATGAACCCAATCCCTGGGGCGGGTCACTGACATAAATTAGGAAGAGTTAGAGTCCCATGACCAGCCCTTGAGGAACTCCACTTGATACCTTCCTCCAACTTGGAGCCTCGTCTCTGACACTCTTGTTTTCTGTCTCTTGTGGTCCCCCTTACCAGTTGAACAAATCCACAAGGGCCGTGACGAGGATTCGAACCTGCGTCCGAGAGCATCCTAGACGCTGCCTTAATCGACTGAGCTACGACATGGTAATACTATATAACACACCTCACCACACCCTTACCTGCTTGCTTCACCATCTTGACCACCAGTCTTTCGTGAGGCGCGGTAGCAAATATTACTAGGAAAATGCAGTCTACCCAGTCCTCTTTTTTTCCTTTCTCGATTTCATAACCTTGTAAACTCTGTTCATAATTTAAAAGGTTACTTTGAGGTGCTTCCGGGGCTTAGCGTCCCCGCGGCCCGGTCGTCGACCAGGGTAGATATGACTGGGAAATAGGTCAGAAGTCGTTGCACTAGACAACGAGCGGGTAGAAAAGCCGGGTACAAGAGCTATTGCTCGATCATGTAGGCACTAGTAACTGAGTATATACGGACACACACACACAGCTTGAGGCTTCAAGAAGACCTGGACAAGCTGCAGGAATGGTCGAACAAATGGCTGTTAGAGTTTAACCCAAGCAAATGTAATGTAATGAAGATAGGGGTAGGAAGCAGGAGACCAGATACAAGGTATCATTTGGGAGATAAAATACTTCAAGAGTCAGAGAGAGAGAGAAAGACCTGGGGGTTGATATCACGCCAGACCTGTCCCCTGAAGCTCATATCAAGAGGATAACATCAGCAGCATATGCCAGGTTGGCTAACATAAGAACGGCCTTTAGAAACTTGTGTAAGGAATCTTTCAGAACATTATATACCACATATGTCAGACCAATCCTGGAGTATGCGGCTCCAGCATGGAGTTCATATCTAGTCAAACATAAGACTAAAAGGGAAAAGGTTCAAAGGTTTGCCACCAGACTAGTACCCGAGCTGAGAGGTATGAGCTACGAGGAGAGACTACGGGAATTAAACCTCACTTCGTTGGAAGACAGAAGAGTTAGGGGGGACATGATCACCACATTCAAGATTCTCAAGGGAATCGACAGGGTTGATAAAGACAGGCTGTTTAACACAAGGGGCACACGCACTAGGGGACAGGTGGAAACTGAGTGCCCAAGTGAGCCACAGAGATATTAGAAAGAACTTTTTTAGTGTCAGAGTGGTTGACAAATGGAATGCATTAGGAAGCGATGTGGTGGAGGCTGACTCCATACACAGTTTCAAGTGTAGATATGATAGAGCCCAATAGGCTCAGGAACCTGTACACCTGTTGACTGACGGTTGAGAGGCGGGACCAAAGAGCCAGAGCTCAACCCCGCAAGCACAACTAGGTGAGTACACACACACACACACACACACACACACACACATATATATTACTTGCGTATGCCATCCTTCACATGTCCAGCACTCGTGTGGCCCCATAACATGTGTGTCCCATCACTCGCGGATCCACCAGTAATCGCAGTGTTTCATCACAAAACAGGAACATTGTATAGCAACCAACCCACACTCCTAAAGTGACTACCTACAGTAACAGCATGGTGGAACGCGCCAACAGTAACAGCATGGTGGAACACGCCAACAGTAACAGCATGGTGGAACGCGCCAAGATGAACACCATGTACGCTTGGACTCCCCCCAAAATGTCACTTTTGTACTATTAAGTATAGAGTCCAAGAAAACTAACAATTAAACTTGAACATTCCTTTTTTTATTTTACTAAAAACTAAATGTTTTTAGTAAATTTATGAAGGCTGTTGTGTTGGTGTTGTGTCGTGTTCGCCTCGAACACGACACATATCTACCACATTAGGCCTCAGAGAGCGTGTAAGAGGCCGAGGATGGATAAGTTAGGTTAGGACTTATTAGCAACAAATACAAAACCTTTTCCGGTTTGTCCAAATTTAATAGTACCAAATTCTATTTTCTAATTGTCCATTATACAAGCATCTGTAAGATGGTCCACTTCACCACTAACAGTAAACAGAAGTATGAGCTGCATTATAACACAGCGACGCCTCACTATAACAGAGCGACCCTCACCATAACAGAGCGACCCTCACCATAACAGAGCGACGCCTCGCCATAACGGAGCGACGCCTCACTATAACACAGCGACGCCTCACTATAACACAGCGACGCCTCACTATAACACAGCGACCCTCACCATAACAGAGCGACGCCTCACCATAACAGAGCGACGCCTCACTATAACACAGCGACGCCTCACTATAACACAGCGACGCCTCACTATAACACAGCGACGCCTCACTATAACACAGCGACGCCTCACTATAACACAGCGACCCTCACCATAACTCAGCGACGCCTCACTATAACAGAGCGACGCCTCACCATAACACAGCGACGCCTCACTATAACAGAGCGACCCTCATCATAACAGAGCGACGCCTCACCATAACAGAGTGACGCCTCACCATAACAGAGCGACGCCTCACCATAACTCAGCGACGCCTCACCATAACTCAGCGACGCCTCACCATAACTCAGCGACGCCTCACCATAACTCAGCGACGCCTCACCATAACTCAGCGACGCCTCACCATAACAGAGCGACGCCTCACAGTAATAGGAGACGCACCATCGTCACCAGCCTGTGTGGCTGTCACTGGATGGACCGGTTCACTGTTATTGATTTATGAGGGTCGCGTCTCGCCCTGAATCACGCACGCCCTCAATAAGCGATTAATTCCACAGTCTATGCAAATTTTATGGCTTACATAATAAGCTTATTGGTATTACTGTTGCTGCAAATGCAACTTCCCTGAAAGTTCCCTGAATGGAAAACGCTTTAACCCCATCTCCATGTGAGCTGGTCTTTATGACGTCTCTCTTCCCCGCAGCAAAAGTTAAATAGTTCACTGGACTGAGGAAGTTGGCAAACAACCTGTAGGCTTATGATGCACTAAATTTCTTCAGAGGTAATTTGTATTTATTGTGTGCTTTTAGCATGCGGGTCGACGCTGCACAGGTTCCCGCGTGCACACGATCAAAACTACAATTTTCATATATTTCTGACGGATGATTCGTACGTTCACGGGCGTTTAATGAGCCCTGTGTACAGGCTAGATGTGGTGCAGCCTAGCTATGGTTGGCGTTGGATGGCGCCTCTCTCCCCCAACCTGTATACCTTCTCTAACTTCCCAGCACGAGTATATATGTCTTGGCTGGTCTGGTGTAGTGAGGGTGTAGTTGGTCGATGTCTTCAGCTTTTCTAGCGTAGTGAGTGTAATTGATCTGGTGTGGCGTAGTGTAAGTAACCGACTACACTCACCACACCAGACAGGTGAGTGTAGTTGGTCGTAGTGTCTTTGGCTGGTCTGGTGTGGTGAGTGCAGTTGGTCGTAGAGTGCCTGGTGTATGTATCTTACGGTGTATGTATCCTAACAGCCAATTATCGCACCTAAGGCCTTCCTGTCATACTCGTGTCCTTCTAATCTTGCTTGCCCCGATGTCTTACTGTCTTACTGTCTCAATATAGTGTACTGTGGCCGAGTGTCCACGAGCATGTCTTGTTTACATGTTCTCGCTCTCGTCTTCCTTACACCATCAGTTATGACGGAAAGGTCGGCCTCTGCTCCACTACCATTAATGACAAAAATAATTAAAAAAAAATAATAGTAATATATTACTATTATTTACATTCATAAAAAATCATAAACATATCACACTAAACTGCCATAAACATATAAAATCTTTCCCAAGTCCAGCATCCGACTTCAATCATTTTCGCACATTTTTAGCAGAATATTAGGCGGGCAACTTTTCTTCCTTGGACAAAGTATGAGGCCAGCATTGCTCTTCACTGTTAGCAGCATGGCGGGCATTTAGAGGTGGCCGCCGCCACATCAAAGGCACCACCAACACCCTCGTCAGGCCCAATCACTCGGGCGAAAAAGCCGTGTCGGCAGAATGTTCCCCACGTCGAGTTTAATGTGCAGGAAACTGACTTCACTCACGGCCCCTTATAGTGTTGATCGAGGAGCTTAATAGCTATTACCAAGTGATTTTAGCGCCACACCGGTAGTCGGGGCAGGAGGCCCCTGTGTGCCAGCCGGCCCCCGCTGCCTCCCTCACGCTCCTGGCTGCCTCTCCCCCACACGCTCATCTAACTCAGTACCTCGGCTCCGTTCTAATATTTGCCGGCAATTATCTTGTTCTTGGGCGGTAGTCAGCTGCTCTCTTTCTCACCGAATCAGTTCATGTATAAAGAATGTAACTGTCGTTTCAGCCCACATCGGATTTGAATAGAACAACGGTTGATCATTCACAGTGAAAATCGACGAGACCTCCTGGGGTGTGGGGGGGCGGAGCATGCGCCGCCCGGACTGACGGGTGGGCGGGGCTGGGGGCGGGCTTGACCAATAGACGCACAGGAGGTGGGAGGGGCTAGTCGATACCGTCCCTTTACTTCGGGAAGACAAAGGCGTGCGTTGATTGGCCGGTGAGTGCGGTGTCCCTCCCCTGAAGAACCGTCCATGGAGTTTGTAGTTTTTCTATCAGAAAGACTCTGGTCGCGGGGCTGGTGTGTGCACTGTGGTCAATGTTTTCTACCTGAGTGTGGGTCGGCTTGAGTGGTGTGCACAAGGGGAGTGTGTGGAGGCCGCTACTGGTGGCGTGAGAGCAGCAGCACCGCCGTCACCCGCGCCCTCACGCTGGCTCTCCCCCCGACACTCGGCCCGGCGTCCTCCTCCTCCTCCCTCCATCCCCCGGCGCGCCAGGCCCTCGCCCACGCCACGCACGCCTACCTGGAGACTCCCTACTACCTGAAGCGGGACCCGGAGGACCTGGTAGGGTCGGCAGCGACCCCTCCGGGCGGCGACCTGATGACCCTCAGCCCCCGCCATACCACGCCCTTCTCCGTCTCCGACATCCTATCGCCCCTGGAGGAGCAACGTCGTGCCCTCGACTTGCTGGACGACCGTCGCCTCGACCTGCTGGATTCGGGTAGCTACGGGCGCGCCGCCGCCATGCAGCCCGCCGGCATGCAGCACGTGGGCTACCCGCCCGCGCCGCCGCCCACCACCTACTGCACGCCCGATGTTTACGACGCCCGCGCCTCAGCCCCCTCATGGTACCAGACCTCCTCTTCTGACCCTCGATTTGCAAGTAAGTTCACATAACACATCAGGTGGGAGTATGTTATGTCGCTCCGCGAGACGCGGCAATGGCGTCTAGTGGTGTGTGTTGATATACTTGGTGCGCCTAGCGATGGTACCACTGAACTGTTGTGGGTGGTCGGGCCAGGGTCTGCAGGCACGCCACACCCTGACACCTTCCACAGCGCCACACCTCTCCCGACACAGCTCTTATGGGACGTTTCCTCTAGGACTTTGTGACCTACACATTTAGTCTGTGATTCTTGCTTTGTTCTCCTGTTTCATATTCTCTGCATGCTTCAAATAATTCCGTCAAGGCCCTAAGAAAATACAGTGAAAAAATACAAAATTACCAACGACAATTCAAACATATATCGCTATATTCTCTAGAAATCCATTATACAAATATTTAATATAAAAATGCATCTGTTCAGTGAATCCGTCTATTCTGGGTATCGAATATTTGATGAGGGAGCGGAGAGTAACACCGGCAGCTCCTGCGCTGCCCCTCACCACACCCGGGAGCGCTGCCCCTCACCACACCCGGGAGCGCTGCCCCTCACCACACCCGGGAGCGCTGCCCCTCACCACACCCGGGAGCGCTGCCCCTCACCACACCCAAGAGAAATGCCACCCAGTGACCTGCACCCAGGCCTAGGAAGCCCTATACTGCCAGGACTTCACGTAGTGTATTTCCCCCGTCCTCCATAATGCCAGGACCCTGCGTGTCGCCCTATAGCAAACAGTCAGGCGGCCAAATAATACCCCCTCGCCTATCAAAACTGTCATTTTCACAATGTGAATATCCCCGCGTCAAACATCGCCCAGCTAGCGTGAGACCTCCGCTTGGTGCTCCCGCTCTCCTCCACCCTCATATAAACCTTCGGGGGCCGGAACAAACACCCCTTCTCCCTAGCGTCGGGCCACACAATCCCTCCGCGTCCTCA
Source organism: Procambarus clarkii (assembly GCF_040958095.1). Classification (NCBI taxonomy): domain Eukaryota; kingdom Metazoa; phylum Arthropoda; class Malacostraca; order Decapoda; family Cambaridae; genus Procambarus; species Procambarus clarkii. The sequence goes on from NC_091176.1 coordinate 28,630,993, forward strand.
TAAGGCTCCACGCTCACTATTAACGGACTTGTGGCGCAAGAGTCCGGGGTCCGTCTCACCCGGCGCCGAGTGACGGAAGGGGTCCGTCTCATCCAGCGCCGCGTGACGGAAGGGGTCCGTCTCACCCAGCGCAGCGTGACGGAAGGGGTCCGTCTCACCCAGCGCCGCGTGACGGAAGGGGTCCGTCTCACCCAGCGCCGCGTGACGGAAGGG